>NW_016107897.1:852122-877215 GCF_001604975.1 Cebus imitator | reverse complement strand
TGTACATGAATGTTTATACAGCATTATTTATAATAGCCAAAGGTGGAAACTATAAAAATGTCCAATAACTGATGAGTGGATAAACAAAATGTGGTAAATACATGAAATGGAATATTATTCAGCCTTAAAAAGGAATGAAGTAATGATACATGCTACAAGGATGAATCTTGAAAACATTATGCTAAGTGAAAGAAGACAGACATAAACAGCAACATATCATATGATTCCATTTGTATGAAATTTCAGGAATAGGCAAATCCATACAGACAGAACACAGATTGGTGGTTGCCAGGGGCTGCAGAGGTAACAAAGATTCTGTCCTTGACCAAACTTTAGTCAGGCTCCTCTAAGCCCTTTTCTCACCTAGGCCTCATCTTTAGGCTTTGTCCTTCGGTTAGCATAGTTCGGTTTTGGCAAGAATCCTGCTAAGTCAGCTCATTGAGAATCCCCCACCCTAGATAGATCATGCTCAATTTCTGATCACATTCCTCATTCCCACCATCTCCCCAGGTGATATCTGGTCACCCTGGCCTGCCTTCAGCAAATATCCTGTTAGGTCAGTTTAACAAGCATTCCCCCTACCATTGATGTCTCCTCAGTAATTTTCCATCCACCAACTTCATTCACGCAAACCTCCTCCTTGTGTGTAAACACCTACTTGTCTTTGCTGTTATTAGGAATTGAGCCAAGTTCTATGCTGAGGTTTCTTTTCCACTATTGCAATAGTTCCTGAGTAAAATTTCGTTTTACTCCTTTAACTACTGTCCAACTCTGGATTTCTTTGTTTTTTAAATTTAGAGTGAATATGTTTTCTAAATGGTTGAAAATTTCTCTCTCTCTCTCTCTCTCTCTCTGTCTTTCTTTAAAAATGATTTCAACTTTTATTTTAGATTCAGGGGGTACATGTGCAGGTTTGTTACCTAGGTATATTGAATGATGCTGAGGTTTGGGGTATGACTGATCCTGTGACCCAGGTAACAGGTAGTTTTTCAATCCACACCTTCGCCGTAGTCCCGAGTGTCTATCGTTCCTATCTTTATGTCCATGAGTACTGACTCTGGATTTCTTTAACAGCATTTGGGGTGGGGATGGGGAGTAACCGCTAATGGATATGGGATTTCTTTTGAAGCGATGAAAATGTTCTAAAATTGATTGTGGTGATGGTTACACAACTCTGTGTACCCACTAAAAACCATTGAATTGTATGTTTTAAGCAGGTGAATTGTAAGGTATGTGAATTATGTCACAATAAAGATGTGGAAAAAATTGACTGCATCTGGATTTAAGCCCAGATCTGACTGACTCCAAAGCTCACACTCTGCACAAAGCTGCTCTGCCACCTCAGGAGGTGTTTGATAAATGCACTGCTGTCATTAGAGCTACTGTTATGATTACTCAGCAGGGGGAAGAGTTTATGATTGAGAAGCCCACCTTGCAAGAGCTTTGGACATTCATGGACTCAAATAGCAACCACCACATCCCAGAGCAGTTGCAGACTTCCCAGAAGCAGACCTGTATTCCCAGGGATCCTACTGTCAGATCTAACCACTAGAGGAAGCCAGAACTGCCAAGCCAACACCTGTCAGCCTATGCACTCAGAGATCTCCAGCGGCTTCTTGCCTTAGGACCTGAGAAACATCGGTGGGCTGGGTCCCACCTGCAGTTTACAAGCCTTTCCCAGTACCAGATGAAAGCCAGCTCCTATGTTCACTGAGTGTTTGCAGAGTTCCAAGACTAGCTCACCACAATCCTCGAAATGACCGAAGGCTGAAGGGTCTCAGGCATTATCCCAGCACCAACACCTGCCCCTGGCAGGACTGAAGCCAGCACTTCCACCTTTGTCAGTACACCAGCCTGGTGGACTCCTGAGGCCTGTTCATCCTGGCTTGTCAGGACATCAGATTAGATGCTAATATAAGAGACCCGAGCTCGGCCAAGGGAAAGAGAAAAAGCTGTGCCTAGGCAACGAGAAGGACCACCCTCTCCATTCTCACAGGTGAGCACCTGAGTACTTCATGCCTATTTTAACTTTTTCTAGGAGATGCCTTACCCTGTTACATGAATAAGAAATAATCAATCTCTTTATTTTCATTAAACCAATTTGAATCTGATCTTTATTCTCAGTCCAACAACCAACCTCAGACTCTTGGGAAATTTAACCTCAGTTGTTAGCAGGTATTCTCCACCACAGGATTAAGCAAATCCTGGGGTTATATGTAAGGCAAAAACTTTGATGAGACCTGTCCTTTCACTAGTCACTGGCCCCCACATGGGTAGTTGACAGTCAGCCTCTGTTCTGATTGGCCACTGCCTCATTCTGGCTGGTCGGAGAGTGTGTTCTTCCCGTTGTTAAATATTTGACCACCATATCTGGGTTACAGGAACCAGTTGAAATTTCAGCAGGCTCAGGACTTTGGGGCCCTTAGGGTCAAGATTCTTCCGAGCCTTCTTCCCACCAGTCTTCCCAGGTTCATCTCTTGCCACATTTTGCCTTGCACTTTCTGTTGCAGCAACACTAAGCTACAGAGTTGCCTGCCTGCAGCATGATGCTTTCACCTTCCAGGACTTTTCTTCCAGCCGTTGCCTCTGCCTAGATTTTCTCTCATGTTTTTTAAGCCTTAGCTCAGGTATCCCCCTCTTCTCCTGAAAGTCCTCCCTGACTATGCCAGCCTGCAAGAGGTGAACCTTTTTCTTACTTCCATATCTTTTTGCTTCCTTCTTTCATAGCACTTATTGCAGCATACTCTGCTTGTCTGTTTCCATCATGTGGGAGCAACCAGAGAGTGAGGACTACATTTTATTGGTATCTGTACCCCTAGCACCCTTGCTTAGGGCCTGAGACAGTGAGTTTTGATGAATAAATGAATGAATGATTGAATGGAATAAATAATGGAGGTAGGATAGAGTTGAAATCTGGAGAAGCTGAGAATAAATCCATAGTAATGTCACATAAGAGGAGTTGTCCAATGCAGCTAGATGGCATTTTCCTCTCTGCACGCTTCCTGGGGCCTGGAACATACCAGACTGGGATAACCAAAGGGGATCCTCCGCCTCCTGGGTTCAGGCAATTCTCCTGCCTCAGCCTCCTGAGTAGCTGGGATTACAGGCATGCGCCACCATGCCCAGCTAATTTTTTGTATTTTTAGTAGAGACGGGGTTTCACTGTGTTGACCAGGATGGTCTCGATCTCTTGACCTCGTGATCTGCCCGCCTCGGCCTCCCAAAGTGCTGGGATTACAGGCTTGAGCCACCGCGCCCGGCCAATACGAGATTCTTTTAACAGCATTACACACAGGGGGCGTGCTAACAGACAGTCACTGCTGTCAATGTGAAAGGACCGATAGTAAGAGGCACCTGAGGGCTTCTCTGAGATAGGAACCATGCCTCACTGTGAGTGCTTGACCCTTGTAAGTGCTTGACCCTGAAGCTGAACCAGTAGGGAATGCTTTCCTTCATCTCCCTTTCCACTTGCAAGGGTACAAGCCCTTTCTAGCTCCATGCAGGGGCAAACTCATTTGAATAGTATAACTGACACACCATGCCTAAGGCCGAAGAGGAAAAAAGATTAGGTCTTGAGAGGACAGAGAGCTTAAAAGGCCAAGGAGCCTGGGCGGGGGAAGAGAGGACAGAAGGAATCTCAGAGGAGAGGCTCCTTGAGACACCAAGAGAGGGCAACTCTGTGGGTGGCCCTAAAAGGGGAGAACAAAGACCTACTGAGGCCATTGAGTTGGATAGAGGAGCTAATCCAAGAAGGGGGAGGGGAGGGCAGAGACAGGACTCTCCTGTTTGCAATAGGCAACTGGAGCTGGGGAGTAAAGACCTATTCTTCACATTGTTCCTGGCTTTGTATGTGTGATTGATCAGGTAACAGTAAGACTTTTTCCTCCAGTAAAAGACTGTACTAGCCCACTCTTCTGATGTTAAAGGGCATAATAAGGGAGTTACATGGTGTTGGGGGGGGTTGTCAGGGAATGGGGCGCATCCAGAATTGTTGAAGTGTGTGTCATGCAAAGTCTAGCTGCACCCAAAACAAAGCATACCCAAGAACTGAGTGCACATGAGGCCCCATGGCCCTTAAATTGTTAGTAGAATGAACCTAGGGCTGGAGACAAACTGGTTGTAGTCCAAGCAATAATGGTGCTGGGGACCCCCTCCCAGTAGGAGAGGGATATGGTAGAGACAGCAGCGTTCTCAGCACTAAAGTCCCTGGAGGAGGGTCATGCGTGGAAATGGGTGCTTCACCAGGGAGCTGGGGTTCTATTTGCATTGCGGTTTTTCCAGGGTTGTTCAAGCTTAAAATTCCCCTCAGGAAACCAGACAGACACAGAATTTTAAGGGGTGATTGGTTTGCTTCTGGAAAGATGAGATCTTTCATATTCCCTGAGGAATATAGTGGAATTGACGGGAAAAGCCAAGTAGACATTGGAACCTGTGGGGCACACGTGCCTGAGGCAGGTGACAGAACAAAGGATACAGCCTATGTTGGGTATTACCAGGTACTAAAACTCCTGGGGTTTTTGTGGGCTGTTTGGGGATGAGTATGTTGGAGAGGACATATCACCTTAGGCAAATCACCTCTTAAGAAAGGAGTTTAAAGAGTGGCATGAACATGCTAAAGAATATGTATATTTTTCAAAGAAATGTCTTGGAGACTATACTGAGGAGGCATGTTAGAGAACTTGCATGGTTCCATTCATGAGGTGGTACACGGGTTGAAGGCACCAAAATTTTCAGCTACAGTTGATTGTTGATTTTAGTGTAGGTCATTTGAAGCAGAGAAAGTGCTGGGAAAGCATATGTCAAGTTCTTGGCCATCTGGCAGAGAGAGGATCTGAAGTTCTGGGTTTGGGATGAGATTAAATACGTATTTACATACAGCAACAGAAAGGGGAGCCTAACATCCCTGCAAAGAATCAGGCAGCATGGATCAAAACAGTGCTAACTGGAGCCTCTTCAGGCAAGGTTATTGGCGACCACACTGGGCTGCATATTTGGCCTAAGATATTGTCAGGATTGACTAACTGCTATAACACAACTTCAAAATCTTGAAAGTGTAGCATAATAAAAATTTAACGCTAGCTCATGGCAGTCCAATATGGTCTGCAAGGGTTGGGCCACTCTGCTTTCTGTTGCCATTCGGAGACATAGCTTCAAGTGTCTTGTAATGCTGCCACCTTCAACACAGGTCCCAAGGTTGCAAGGAAAGGTGAGGAGAGCAGGAGAAAGGCACACCTAATACTTCACTGTCTCAGCTTGTAAGTGATACCTATCATTCCTACTCACTATTGCCATAAAACCAGTCATGTGGCCTAACATTGATACAAGGACAGTAGAAAATGTAGTTCCTGGCTGGATGGTTGGTTCCCAGCAAAAGCTCTGTACTATAGAAGGGAAGCAAGCACAATCTCTGGCGGACAGATGGCTATCTCTGCCACATCCCACTGGAATTACCCCTGTGATACAATTACCTGGTGTTATGAGATTGAAGTGGAGACTATCACAACTCATTAGAGGTAAGCTGGGGCAGCTGAGCCTACCTTTTAGGTTCAAACTTAAGTGTTGGTTGTTGAGGTAGAAGTAGCTGTAGGGAGATATATGGAATAATTGGCAGCTACACTAAAACCAGTGGGGATCAGGAATCCTAAGCCTTACCTTAGATGGAGAGAAAGCTCCCAGCCAATCTGAAGGAACTCAGGCTGGAGGCAGCTGAGAGCTGGACAGTGCAGAACTTACTTCTGTACAGCTTCATCAAGATTCTCCTTCTGGAATAGATTCCCAGCAAGTTCGAGTCCTATCCCCCAAGGCAAAGAGGGCTGCAGATAAAGGTAAAAATGGAGACAGAGCCATGGCTACCATTTTACAAAGCAACATCTGACTGAAGTCAAGTGGTCACTGTTGGGCCATCTACCCCACAGCCCCTCTCCCAGTACGTGTCTTCCTAGCAGGCCTCCCAGCTGCACTGGTAATGATCTGGTAATGGAAGTGGGGTGTGGACGGTAGTCTGCAGGAGAGGTTGATTCATGAAGGAGATGGAGTTATATTATTTGGCTGGAGGCTCCCTAGGTCTGGTGGGAGTGGAAAGGGATGCTATTTAAGGCAGTCTGTAACGATATTGCTGAGAAGAAGTCAGGATTCATTGTTCAGAGGTCACAGGTTGGAAAATAGGGAAATGCATCAGAGCCATAGGATGAGATTAAAGTTGGAGACAGAGGGATAAGCAATGAAGTTCTAGCCAGGTTTGGTGGCTCACGCCTGTAATCTCAGCACTTAAGGAGACTGAGGTGGGAAGATCATTTGAACTCAGGAGTTCGAGACCAGTCTGGGCAAATCAAGGAAATTAGCTAGGTGTGGTGAGGCTGAAGCTGGGTAGAGTTGGGTGGGAT
Source organism: Cebus imitator (assembly GCF_001604975.1). Taxonomy (NCBI): domain Eukaryota; kingdom Metazoa; phylum Chordata; class Mammalia; order Primates; family Cebidae; genus Cebus; species Cebus imitator. Next base: position 870,832 of record NW_016107897.1, on the reverse strand, counting down.
ATCCCTCAAGCCTGGGAGATGGAGGCTGCTGCAGGGGCGACACACAGAGACCTTGTCTTAAATAAATAATGAAAACAACAAAGTCTTTAGCTTGGAGAGTTGAAGGACAAGGTGGGGTGTGAGGCCTGAGTGAAGGTGGTGGATACGGTCCAAAGCTGAGCTGGGATTTTTAGTTTCAGTATTCTGTTTCTGGGATTTACAGAGGGCTTCTCTGAGATAGGAACCATGCCTCACTGTGAAGCAAGTTTGAGGGGTTGACCACAGTAGCATGGTATGTAACAGTGGTGTAGGCTGGATCCCAAGAGGACTCTGAAAACCTCTGTAAACACTCAAATCAAATATGGCCCACAACTTTGAGTGATTGCTGTAGCATTGGGTGGGAGAGGGCAGTGGTGACTGACCAGTACCTGAACACCCTGCCTGTTTGGGGGCACTCTCAAGGTAAGTGGAAGGCAGTACAGAAGCCACAGGGAGGCAGGTAGTTCTTCCAGCTCCCTGACAGTTACAGACACATTCACATGACCTAAATACAGCCAATCAGATGCTCCCACCCCACAGGAAGTGATTATCCGTGATGGCTACAGCAGAGCCAAGAGTCTGCTGGCACAAGGCAAATATCTAGAGGTGGCAATGTTAGTGACAGCATGTAGCAGTCTGCTGCTGGTGCAACATCTTGGCTGGACCTCATCTCTCTTGTTCAATCATTAGATCTCAAGCCTCTGCATGGTTTTGTGAGCTATATCCTTCCAATATGTGAAAGTAGGCCAGCACTGTTTCTCAGTGTGTGATCCATACCCTGTCCAAGATGCTTAAGATCCACCCCATGGAGCTTCTAGTGTAGCTTCTGCTTTGAATACTTTTGGAATAAAATGTGTGATGAAGAATTAAGTACAGTCTGGATGAGAAGGCAGGCAAGCAACTATAAGGATTTAGGAATAGTTCAAGATGACATTAGAGAAACAGCAGGTAACTGAATAGCAAATTCTCCCAATTCCACTGTCTGTGGCAGCTCAGAGAGCAGAGTAGTCAGAAGGCTCTTAAGGTCAGGGAGAGCCAGTGGCCCAAGATGAGGTAATGGAGTGGGATCTCAGCTGGGCTTTGGGGGCTGTGAAAGTTTGGGGAATGCAGAAGAGATGCATCGGGAGGCTGCCTGCTCCCCCAGCAGTGCAACACCAGCCATGGCAGTAACGTTGGGAGGCAATGCTGCCTCAAACCATCCCTCATGGCTCTCTAGTCCTTCTCATAGCACTTGTAAACACCGTATCCCTTTTAGACCTTCAACAGCATTGTGACAAAGGTGGAACTGAGCTTTCCATTATTCTCGGGAATGCTCTCCATCTCTTTTTCCAGATGAAGAATTCAAGATTCAGACCATTCAGGTGGGTGCTTTGCCTAAGGTCACAGAGCCATAGATCCACAGTGTGGGAAGGAAGCTTCTCATACTTCCCTATTTTATGCCTGAGCTTGAACAACAACATCCCAATGGGTAAGCTGATGACCAAGCTCTGTTAGCTCACGACGAGTGCAGGGCCCCACCATTTTCCCCTTAGGCAGTTCAAGCTTTCAGAAAGTTCTTCCTCATGTTGAACTGAAATGTGTTCCCTGTTAACCCACCACCACCATAGAACTGATCGGCAGAAAGGCTAGGATTAGAACTCCCTTAGTCTCCAGGTCAGGCCCTTTCCTTTGTCCATCACTGAAAACTGCTTATGGCCCTGTCCCCTCCCTGTTGCCCCTCCTTCTCTGCCTAGACTGTGGGTAACAACTTGCCCTTGCCAGGGAGAGAGAGATGGGAAAGACCAGAAGTTGGTGGGACTGGCATAGGGTGGGGAATGAGGTGGCCGACAAGGCATCCTGGCCTCTGGTTGGCTTCATGGCCCTGAAAACAATTTGTCTGGCATGCTCATTTGCTTTATGTCTTTCCTTATTAATCACATTGTTTCGCACAGGACTGTGAGCTTCAAATGTGTTTGTTATGACTGCAGTTATGTGTGACTGACCATGGACCCAGCAGGCTGGAAGCAGGATTTCCTCCCTTTTTTGCATTCTCAGATTCCAGGGGCCTCTCTCTCACCTCTAGCCTGTTCCTTTTTATAAGACTATGGAGGGGAATGGGCTTCCTGGAGACTCACCAATACCTTCACCCACAGGAGGATGAGCCTTCTTCCTTGTGAGCAAATGGATCTCCTTAGGGAAGGCACTTCCCCTCACAGGAGTGCAGTGACAGACACAGAAGGAATGAAATGACCAGCCCTGAAGAGCCTGAGAAAGCAGCCCCCAAACACAATTCCACCTGTCAGCAAAAAGATGAGGGTTTGTCTGAGAAATAGATGCCTTTCAATTGCAAAGAACTTAATAGGAACCAGCTCAAAATCCTGTGAGCCTACTGGGGGTCTTGTTCCTTTGTAAAAAGCCAGACTGAGTCTCTTATTTTTAAATGTCAACTGGATGGAGGATATTACTGGGAGAAGGCTGAGGCTCTTCTTCCTGAAAGCCCAGATGGAGTTTAGTATGCTAAAGGGAAAGTGCCCCCATGCCCAACCCCCTGGGCTTTTCCCTGCTTTTCTGCAAGGTGCCCACCAGGAAGATTCTAGTGCCAGGAGCCAGGTCAGGTCCCCACTTAGGTCCCCCTACTGAGGCGGACCAGCAGCACATGTGCTTCTTATTAGCCCCTCTGCCGCTCTACCCCTCCACTGCCTCCCTCCTGTCCTCATTTGTGACAGGCTGCTGGAGGTGTCTCGACAAAAGCCTTGCTGAGGGACCCTCAGTACGTGTTGCCCCTCTGCTTGGTGTGCTGTGTTCTTGGACCCTCTGGGGTCTTCCTAGAGTTGGTCATTCTATCAGCTCATCTGTCTGTCAGTCAGCCTGTCCATTAGCTGTCAGTCTCTAGTGACCAGCAGTACATTGCTAGTCAATCAGACAACCAGACAGTCCACCATCTGTCAACCAGCCATGCCAGCTAGGCAATCAGTGAGTCAGTAAATCTGTCTGTCAGTCCTTCGGTTATTTTAGGAGGGGAGATGGGACAGAAACCACAGAAAGCACACATCCCATACCATGCGGAAGAGGGCAGAGCACGGACATCTGTGTGCTGAGGAGATGGGCAGCAGCAAGATGAGCAGAATGAAATGGGGGTGAGGATAATTTGGGAAGGCTTCCTGGAGGAAAGACATTTGAAGGGGCCCCAGAGAGCCATGACTGGACTGAGACTTCTTAGCCCTATTCCTGACTCCAACCAAAGTAGCTCAAGGTGTCACCCTGAGGTAAAATGTTAAGGGGCTGGGAACTGAGGATTTGGTGGTGCGGTGGAGAGAACTCTACTCTCAGCTCTGCCTCTGATTAGCTGGAGAAACTTAGACAGGTTCTGTGAGCCCTGATTCCCCAGCTGCACCACTGGGGGTCAGGTGGGGCACAGGAGTGGACCAGATGAGCCCTAAAGGGCCTCCAGCTCTGATGTGTCCTGGTTCTTTCTCTGGCTCATGCCTTGGAGAAACAAGAACTCAGCTCTGTAATCCTGAGGTCTGGTTTGGGCTCTCACCTTGGCCTTCTGGCCTGGGTCAGTTCTCTGAACATAGGCCCTCCAAATGAAGGACACCAATTCTAAAAAAAATATGGACAGACTTACAGACAAGTAGATGTATGAATCAAGATCCCTGACTGGGACACCTCTCAGCTAAAGAGCAAACTACAGGAGCTGATCTGTCCTAGGGGAGGTATAGTGGAGGTGGTTGTGCCTGGGTTGGAGTGCTATGGAATGGATGAGCCATTTCTGGTACTACTAAGGGGCAGGATAGGCCGTTTGGAGGAAGTGGATTTTTTGGGGTGAGGGTTGGAACGGGAGGAAAGAGGTTTGGCAGGGAGAAAGGGAGAAGTGGTGGCAGGACTCAGGGTCTCACCTTGCCTTCCTAAGCCATCTCTTCTCTGCTTCTCTGTACATCTTCCCAAGCTGCTGGCTGGGGCCAAAGCCAGCCCAGAGCTCCCCAGGTGCTGACCCCAAGGTCATGGTAAGGCAAATCTGAAAAGGCCTTTAGAAACCATCCATTCATCCACCCACCAGGGTAACTGAGGCTCCGGAGAGAGGAGGAGACTTGCCCCTTAGAATACAGTATAAAAAGTACAATAATAGATGCATGGGCAAAATGTTACTGGTGCACTAAGAAGGATTCAGCTATTTGGAATGGCTTCACTGGAGTGCTGTCAGTTGTCTTGAGTCCTGAAAAATAGTAGGAGAGCAGCAGGTGTATAGGGCAAAGGGATTCCAGGCCGAGAGAATCACAATGCACACAGCCACAGAGGCATTGCATGCAAATTAGAGGAAATGGTAAATGCGCTTTGAAATAGCTGGAGTACAGGGGACCAGGAGCAAAGACAAAACAATTGGACCAGAACTAGATACTGAAGAACCTTAAAGACCAGGCCGGGGAATTTGAACTTTATCTTGTAAGTATTGGGGAGCTATTGTTTTTAAGCAGGGAGATAATCAGATTATTACTTTAATAATAATACAGATTATAGTAGGTTCCATTAATGAAATCCTTCTTGTGTACATGCTCAGGTGTCAGTCAGCCTGGGCTCAATCCTGGCTCTGCCATTTACTAGCTGGATAATTTTGGGCATGATATGCAACTTTTCAACAGCTCAGTTTTACCATCTGTAAAATGGAGGCAATAATAGCACCTTTCTCATAGGGTTTTTCTGAGCTAAGACATGTAAAGTGCTTAAAACAGAACCTGGCTGGCAGTAAGCACTCAATAAATATCAACCAGGAATAATGACGGTCGTATCTTCATTTTGTGTAGGGGGGTTTTGAGGCTCAGAGAGGCGAAACCACTTGCCAAGAACCACACAGTTCGTGGCAGAGCTAGGTTTCAAAGCAAAAGTTCCAGCTAAGATTTGTGTCTTAAAAATTTCCCTGGAGGCCCTGTGAGAGATCACGTTAAAGGAGAGAGACTGGGGCCCACACCACCACTTGGGAGGCTGTTGCAACCCACCGGGGCATGAGGATGCCGGTTGGGACCCAGGAGAGTCACTTTGCCCACCAAGCTGTCATTTGGGAGCTTTTGAGGAGCTAGCCTGGCCCAATGAAGACCTGTTCTTTCCATCAGTGGGACTAGGGAGGTTAATGGCATTCCCAGGAAGGGCCAGGGATTAGGGGAGCCTGCACTTCAGAGCCAAATTCCTTCACCTCTAGTGAGTTTTCCAGAGATTCTCCCTCTGCCCCCAAGTGCCTGGCCCCAGGAAAAGAGAGGGGGATGGGCTGAGACCTCCTGCTCCCTAGCCCCATGGACCAGGCTGGAGGAGAGTGCAGTCCCCCACTGGGCTGGCCCTGGTCCCGGCTGTGGCTGTTCCGGCACAAGCTGTGGGAAAGGAGGAAGGCCTTAGCACGCTCGCTGGGGTGCAGCAGGGGCGGACAAAGAGGAGGGGGGCCCCCGGACCCTTCAGAGGCTGGACAATTAGAGAGAAGGCACATTCCAGGGGAATCCACATCTGGGATGGGCCTGAGCGTGGGCCAGCCTTGTAATCCATTGCAGATGTGACGGCCAGCAGCAGATGTGGGCAGGACCTCCCTCATGAACGGCTGAGGTCTGGGGGTGGGCCGTGTTGCAGGGGTGGGGAGATGAGGACAGCTCCCAGACACCACCAGGCAGCTCCTTTTGGGAGGCCACTACCTGGCTGCAATTCTGTGCATGGCACCTTGCCCATGGTGGTGTAGCCAGGCTGAGATGATGCAGCTGGCCTGGGACCCTGGCTTCAGCTGAGTTTCTGGGAGCAGAGCTTGGGCCAGGGAACCACCAGTCCCCAAGCTAGGCTTCTTTGCAACCCTTCAGATGCCAATTGCTGTGCAGCAGGTTCTCAGTGGCTTTAAAACCTGGATAGGGAGGAGTTTGGGACTCTGGGTCTGATGCCGACCATCTCCAGCCCGCTCATCCTGGCCCCAGTTCAAGTCTCTGGGGACGCTGGGGCTGGCATTGCCAGGAGGAAGTCTTAAGAATTTTTCAGTGCCAGGAATTGCTGATTTTCATGAACCCAAGTGGCCAGGGCTAGATGATGTCTAGACATTTGTGCTTGTCATGTGACCTGACAGTTGGCACAAGAACAGTGCCCTGGGGGGAGAAAGGAGGAACTTAGCAAGGGCCTCCTTGTTGGTGGGCTTTGAAAAGGCTAACCAGAGGTCTAAGGGGTGAGTGGAGGGAGTCTGAGAGCTATGAGGCAGGACATCCCTGGTTGCTGAGTGGAGATCTGCAATTGCTCATCACCCAGCATGCTTGGCAAGGCACCTGCAATCAGAGAATCATCATCTTAGAACGACAGAATAAAGGAGGGGATTTTGACTTCTCCTGGTCTGTCCCAACTCCTTCATGTTATAGAGGAGGGAACGAAGGCTCAGAGAAAGATACGGGCTTGGCCCAGGTTGTAGAGCCAGTGGCAGAGCTGAGCCAAGAAGGCTGGGCTTCTGATTTCCCGCTGAGTGTTGTTTCCCACAGCCCCAGGCTGCTTGGTGGAATGAATGGGTGAGTAATAAGTGAATGGGTGAATGAATGGAAAGGCTTGGCTGCTAAGATGGAGTTGTGGCCTGGCCAAAGGTTTGTAGATGCAGTGGGTATGTCCATTTCCAGTTTCTCAGCATTGTACTGCTTGTCTGAAAGACAGGAATCCATCTTGCCCCTTTTCTCTCAACCATGTCTTCTCATATCATCCATTTCAATACTGCAGCCTCCAAAGAAAGGGAAGGGGAAGGATTCACCCCAGGTCACCTACCAGGACAAGCACAGGGGCAGGTTACAAAGCCAGGTGTCCCTTGAGCCCCCACTCCTCACCTCTCTCCGCCAGAGCCGAAGGCAACTTCCATCCATTTCACAGGCAAGGAAACCGGAGACAGGCCCAGAGGGGGCGCAAGACGGATTACAGGATGAGCTTTAAATCAGACCTAGCAGGACACTGCATGTAATGGATTCCTGTTGGCCAGAGCAGCGGTAGTGTCGCTGTGGGCCCAGCAGCCCCCAGAGCAGTGTCACTCCGGACTAACGACAGGTGGCAGCAGAGGACCATGGTAGGCAGCCTAGACGTTAACTATTATGCCTGCCCAGTTCCCCTTTCTCAGGTCCAAAATTGGCCAGATTGGTACCCTGAGTGCATGTGGGACCGCTGTGGCAGAGGGGTGCCCAGAGCTGGGATAAGTAAGTGCTTACTGAAGAACAGCATCCAGAGCAATGGTAAAAGGTAGGACAGAACATCTGAGAGGAAGGAAAAGGTGGGGGAGCTTGACAGAGTCTAAGAGGAAGAGGGAATTGCACAGAGGGAGGGAAGAAGGGAAGGGGGCAGGAAGAGAGAGGGACAGAGAGACAGACAAATAGGCTGACAGTTCGAAGAAAAACAAAGATGTACAGAGATTCCATGGGATGCATCAACACACACATACTGAAATCTTGGAACTTTCCAGCTGGAAGGACCTCTAGAGGACACCAAGTCCAAACCTTACTGATGGGGACACAGACTCAGAGAAGATGTGGTTTGCTTGAGGTCACACAGCAAATTTGTGACCAAGCAGGGACTAGTCCCAGCCTGAATCCTCCCCTGGTTCCCAGACTCCAGCTCTTTTGTCAAAGGGCTCTCCTTGAGCAGTATACATGAAAACTGCCAGAGATCTACCCAACATTTGCCACAGAGTTCAAGAGACTATTAAGACCTGAAAACAGACAGATAGAGAGCAGAGGCAGGTGAACCAAGAGGGGAAAAGGAAAAGGAGAGCAGGAAGGAACAGAGTGCTCAGACACAGTTGGAGGAAGGATTTCGACAAACTGCCCTCCCCACTGGCTTGCACTCCAGGGTCCCGCCTAAGGGTAGGCAGCTTTCCCTTCACATGGCATTGTCCTGCCCCACTCAGGCCATGCCTAGCCCAGCCTAGAGCAGGGACCAGATATGTGAAGAAGGGGCCCAAGCTGGATCCTAGAACTAGAGAGAAGGCCTTGATTCTCTACTTCTGCCACCTGTTCTCTTTATAGGATCACTGCCTGATTTCACCACACACGGTGGGCACCTGACTAGGACCCAAGCTCTGCTGTCTTATGCCTGCTGGTCTATGCTAGGGCCTTCATGCTCTGTCATCATCAATTCTAGTGACCATATTTTTCAAGATAAAAAATCAGTCCAGATTGTCTAATACATGATCTGATCACAGAACAGAATTCTCAAAATTAGGCTTGTCCTCGGAAATCTGGGCCATCTGGTTACTGTCCTGTTACTCCACCCACCAGCTTTTCCTTCACGCACAGGCTTGGAGATGCCCCCAGCTGTTAGCCAGGCCCTAGGGCTAAGAAATAAGGAAAGGAAAGGAAAACAGCGCTAATGTATACTGAGCTTTTGCCATGTGTCAGGCATTTTCTGTCCATTATCTCATTTACTTCCCATGACAACCATATGAGGTAGGCAATCTTATAATTCTTGTTTCGCAGATGCGGAAATAGGTTCAGACAGCTGGACTCACTTGCCCAGGGTCACACAACTACCATGCCAGGCACAGATCCTAATGCAATGAGTTGACCTCTCCAGCAAGAGAAATCCCTCCTAAGGAATGAGAAGAAACACTGAGCAGAAATGCTACTCTGAAAGCCATCATGAACTTGGGATGTATTAATAGAAATAAAGAGACCAATTTAAGTATGCAACAGCCTTGCTCTTCTCTGCTGTCTGGAACATGTATCCAGCCTAGAGGCCCCATACATTGATGGGACACTGGTCCATCTCTACAGGGGGATGAGGAGGTTAAGAAGGGATGTGGAGCCCAAGTCCCATGAGAAACACTTGGAGAAAGTGGGGCTATTTGGCCTCAGGATGTTACTTCAGGCCTCTAAAGGACATGGGGGACTGGCATGGTCTATGTGGCCCCTGGGGACCAAGATAAGAGGTGGTAGCTATAGGGAGACAGATTTGGAACTTTCTTGGAGTTCAAGCTATCCTGTCTTAAAACTGACTGCCTGCCTTAAGAGAGAGGGTGAGCTCCCCATCACTGGTGGCGTGCAAACTGGGTCAAGCTGAGCACTTGGTAGAAATACTTCAGAGAAGGCTTGAGGCTCTGAATCTGAAGTGAAACTGCATACCCCTAAATTTGTTGCAGCCTTGAGACTCCATGAATCTATGATTCTGTGAGGGTCAGTGTTCTCTAAGTTCGCTCGAATGGAGATTCCACTACTTCTCTCCACTCCTTTTTTTTCAGTGTCTCACATCTTTCAAAGCCAGAAAGTCATTCCTTAGGTTTCACCTAAATTCCTCTTATTGGAATCATTCTTAGTGCAATACAGGACTGGCTGCTGAAAAAGGAGGGATGGAGAAAGCAGTATAGTGAGCCACCAGAGACCTAGAGAAGAGTCATTCTTAAATAACAGACATTACGCAGACAGATGGCCAATGACCACCAGGGGAAAAAAGCATTCAGAAAACATTTATTTGGGGGTATGAAGCCACTTTTTCTTTAATGACGTTTTCTTTCCCGATTGATTTTGTGAGTCAAATTGCTGACACTTGAAAAGTAGTGGGGGTGGTGAATTGCTCACATTTTCATTAGTTGGAATATGACATTAACTAACCACCCTAGGTAATGCTGAACATTTTCCTGCTAATGTCAGGAAATCCTTTCTTAGGGTTAATCTGGATGGCAATTACAGCACCAACAGACCATTGTTGAATCTGAAATTTGCATAATGTTCCATTGAGTGAGAGGTGCAGATTGTCAGATGGCTGGAAGGTGCCAGAGACTGATGATGGTCATGGTTTGTCCTGACAAGACCATAGGGATGTTGGGAACCAAGAAAGTTTGTACTGAAGTAGATGAATGGCCCATTTCTGCTGAATTGAAATTTGTTTCTCTTCATTCTGCCAGCTCTTCACTACTTAGTTCAACATCAATTTACCAGATATGTATGCGGACCCCAGATGATGCTAGCCTGAGGAGCAATTATGCCGCCCTGGAGGCTCCGACTGTCTCTAACATTTCTCTCCTTTGTGGTCTCAGAAAACTGCTTTCTCCATCCCAGTAATCAGCCGTCCTCAGGAGAGAACCCTGGCTTTGGCACCTTTGTCTGGAGCAGTTGATCCAACTGTGAGAATCCAGGAGCCTGTGGAGTGGTATGAAGACAGGCTGCTCTTCTGCCTGCAGCTTGTGTGCATCTGAGTTACTATGTGATTAAGACCAGGCTCTATTTTAGGTCTGGAACCTGTTGATTTCTCTAAGACATACTCCTGTTTGGGAGGAGGACTGGAGCAATTAGACAAGTTCCAGCTGTGGGTGAGTGTCTTAGGTCGGGTAATTGAGAAGTGGTGCCTGAAGTAGGGATTCAGGGCATGTGACTTACTGGGGGCATGCCCTTCTGGAAAGGCTTGTGAGGCCAGAAAGCAGGATAGGGAAGAGGTAGGAGGCAAGAAAGGCAATGTTTAGTTTTGACCTGTTTCAGAGTGGATGTGGAGGCTCTGGAGGATAAATCACATCATAGGGTCATCCCATCTTGAGAAGAGAGGTTGGACTTCTGTATTCCCATATCAGTCACTGATTGTCCTTCTTGCTGGTGAGGGGGAAGTATAACCTCCCATGCAACCTGAATTAAGTGGTTCCCATCAGCCCAGGGCAAGTCTCCAAGGAGGTCTTGCTGTTAACCACAGCACTCACAGCTGGGATATGGGTGGAAAGGGGATAGCTGGAAAAGGGGATCTGGTCCAACATCATCTATAACAACAGGGCTACCATTTTAGACTTTTAAAGGCCTCCTCCTGCTAGGAGGTGCAAATACTTCACTCATTGTGATTCTACCTATCAGCTATGAACTAGTTGTTTTTCACTGACTAGAGCTACTGGGGTGTTATAAATGGAAGGTTTGGGAAGTTGACACTTGTTCTAGAATGAGACAAGACTCCAAGCTCCTGGGTTAGGGAGACCATATGGTAAGACAGGCAGGGAGCTTTGGGGAAGACACCAGGCAAAGGTGCCTCTAGGATTGTGTCAGATTATCAGGAGTAAGCGTGCCATCCCTTCAAGAGACACAGTTTGAGGGTCCTCCAAGCTTATTAGTTTTTTCACTAGGGTTAAACTGGAATTGATCCTGACGGATTGTTTTTATGCTTCCTATGGTCTTGTAAATTATAGTATTTCTTTATTCTCCTTGTTCTTTTTCCTTGCAAAAAAGTCAGCCGGTACTAACATGTTTGAGGGAACCAAGGGAATAGCTTGGTGCCCATCCTGAGGCTGGTATGTTGCATGATAATGATAGCAGCTATGACTTATTGAAAACTTAATATGTACCAGGCACCTACTGAATGCTTACTTTCATCATTGGTTCATTGAGTTGTCCTAACAGGACTTGGGGTTGTACTGTATATGAGGGCAGAGGAGACAGGAAGGTGTCAAAGATGATGCTTGACTTCTGAATGGATGGTGGTGCCATTCTCAGAGACAGGGAACACTGGAGAAGGAGCTCTTTTCTGGCCTTAGCTCTCTCTTCTTTAGGAGGAAAACTTCCAGTTTTTGTAAACCCTTCTTTGGGAGGCCTGTCTTGAAAACTCTAGAGCTTCTTGGAGATTCTTGGCAAGTTTCTAGATTGCAAAGGACTTGTTAATTCCTTTCTTTTTTTAGTCACACTACTGATGTAATGGGTGTGTCAAAACAGAAAAGTTGCACTCAACCCATCCACTTCCTCAGAGGGACATCAACTCTTGATTGTTCTAGGACAAGACCAAGACTCATGCTTTCACTCTCTCTCTACCTCATCCCCAGCAAGATATAAACTATGAGGATGTGTAGAGAGATGTACATTTGCTACTTTTGTCTCTTCTCTAAAAAAGAGTCACAAGAGAGATCATTTGGGTACTAAAGAAACCTGCAAACAGTTTTTAATTTCTAGGTACTTAAAGATAATAGGTATTGAGTGCTACGCTCTTTACATGGATTATCTTTTTTCTTTTAAAATCTGTGTGAAATAGGTACTTGTGTCCATTAGGATGGTTTTAGCTGTGAGTAAGAGAAACCATGACTCAAACCAGCCTAACCAATTAGGAAATTATTATCTCAAATAACAGAATTCCAAGAGTAGAGTGGGCTCAAGCATGATAAAATCAATGGCTCAACAATATCATCAGGGAACTAGAATCTTCCCATCTCTTTTTTCCACCATCCTCAGCAAAACTTCTTTTTAAGGTTGGTTCCCCTGATGGTTGGAGATGAATACACCTGTGCCAAATGTCATGTCTCAGTGTTAACATCACCTGGAGGAAGACAGAAAATCTCTGTCTCCCTAGGAGGAAGGAAATCTTTCCCAGAGGTCTCCAGGCAGATTTCCCCTTATATCTCATTGGCTAGAATTGGATTGTATATTCATTCCTGAACCAGTCACTAGCAAGGAAAATGGAAAGGATGTGATTGGATTAGCTGAGTAATTTGAAGTAGAAGGAAGGATGCTTAAATACTACCACGTTCCCATTATACAGAAAAGGAGAGCAAAGCTCACTGAGGTGAAGTAACAAAGTAACTTGGCCAAAGTAACACCTAGTAAATGACAGAACTGAGAAGTAAATCCAGTGCTCCTCTCTTTTACTATACTTATTGATTACTAAGTATTTGTTAATTGCCAGGTACTTACTGAAGTAGTACAAAGATGTTGTTATTATCCAAGCATTCATTTTCTAAGTTACTGCATTGGGTAAGAAAGGAAGAGACCATTAAGGTATTCGCTAGTAAACTGGCCAATTATAAAATTACTCTGGCATCCCTCCCAGATTAACATTAGAATCTAGACTAGTCTTTTCTGATTGTTGAGTATTATAAACATCAGACTGTAAAGAACAAATACAATGCCAATGAGTTTGCAAAGTCAAGCTGCAAATATTCGAAAAGATTCAGGAGTTCATGAAATCAACAAAAGTGATATTGGAAAACTGCCAGCATCTCAGCAAAGCCATTGACACATGGTAGGCTGGCAGAATTAGATCAGTTAAAAGTTGAAGAGCAAGTCAACAAGGATGAGAACAAAATAAAAGCTTCAAAAATGAGTTGATGCACAAATTATTAAGAGATATCCTTAGGAAAACCAAAGCCCTTGAATATTTTTAATAAAATGACCTTCTTTGTGATCATGCTGTGAAAAGCAAAGTAAAAGATGTTATGCCGTGATGTCCTATAGTTTTGTCAGAAAAATCACACTATAAAGCAACTAATGTTTGAGTCATTGTTTTTGCCTGCCCTAAGAACTGGAACAGAACTATAATTTCAGCCCTAACTTTTATAAGAGAAACTGCTTATCGTAATTTTTGGTTGCACTTTTAAAAGAGAAATCTAAATAAAACTATTCTTTATTTACGATGACAATTTAAACAGATTCTCTTTAAGTGGAATTCCCCCCCCCCATTTCAATTATCTGCAGATAAAGAGGACCTTTTATAGTGTAGATAAAATCAATCTTGGATCAAATCAACCTGGCTCAGCCACTCACTAGCTTTATTTGGCTTTGGGCAAGTTTCTCAGTTTTCCTAAGCAACAGTTTTCTCATCTGGAGAGTGAGGAAACTTCATAGGGTTATTGTAAAGATTAAATTAATTACTTGTATTAGGTTACTCACTTAGCTAGTCCTTCATGCATAGTACTCATTCAACAAACGTTAGCTGTCGTTATGCTGTGGTTAAAGTGTAGAATGACAGAAGGGGTCTGTCAGACCTGAAATTCTAATCCCGGCTCAGCTAATTCCTTACTGTGTGACCTTGGTTGTGCCACTTTCCCTCTCTGATCCTCGGTGATCTTATCTAGAAATTAGACCACATAGGGTTGCTGCAAAAGTCAAGTAAGATAACTGGCACCCAGCAGTCACTGTTACTTAACAAGTCATAGTTTTTATTTATGCTAAATACTGTGTCAAGTGGTGTATTTATATGTGTGTGTGTGTCTGTCTGCCTGTCTGTCTGTGTTTCTGTGTGTCTGTGTGTGGTGGGGATATGCATAAGAAACGTAGGGGGATGCATGGCTCCTGTCTTCAAGGGGCTTACATCTCATGAAGAAAACCATGAATGTGTTATGTGCCACCTACATGCCCTCTCTGGGCCTCAGTTTTCCCTTTTATAGTATTAAGTCCTTAAACGAATGGATCCATAGGGTTCTAAAATTCTGAAAATGTACATAATGTAGTCAGGTTGACTCCAAAAACAAGTAGAGCAAACGAAAGCAACTTTGTTCCAGGTGTGAGATACTACAACTCATAAAAGAAGTTCTTTATGAATTCAGAAGAGAGAGTATAGTCAAGTGGAATAGGTATCAGCTTTGGGGCCAGACAGATCTGAATTCAAATCCCAGCTCTTCCAATTGCTAGTTGGATCACCTTGGACCAATAACTACTCCTCTCTGAACCTCAGCCTCCTCCTCTGCATGATGTAACTAAATATCCCTGACTTATAAAGATATGATGAGAAATAATTAAGCCCAAGTATTGGAAAGTGCCTCGTATGCAGTAGGTGCTTCACTTCTTGCTTAAGGAAGTTTTCTGGAGAGTTGGGAACTTGACCGAGGAGATTTGGTGGGAAGAAACTTGCCGGAGAACTGGGTACGATTGGGCAGAATAGCAAGGAATGGCCTTTTGGCAGAGGCCTTTCCTGGGAGGGCAAACTGCCAGAAGCCAACAGGGCAAGCCCACTGCCCTGAGGTCCATAAAGAAGTCATCCTCTTGCCAGTCCCTGCCTGGGATTCTCATCAGAGCCTAGAGGGGTAAAAAAAGAAACCAAAATGAAATATATATTTATAACAATAATAATAATTATTCTTTCACCAATTTTCTCTTCCTCCGATGGAGTCTGGCAAGAACTACAGAGCAGGAAAACTGCTAAAGTTGAGAGTAATGGTGCCCCCAGGACAAATAAAGAGGGAACTTCAAACCAGCAGATGCTGCTGAAAACCCCAACACAGGAAATATCTGCAAAATGAATTGAGAATTTATGGGTGTTTGGGTTTTTAGGATTTATAAGCAAGTTCCATGAGCAAAGAAGGAATATAGAGGAGAGAGAACAGAACAGGGCAAGAAGAGCAGGCTAAGGGCAAAGGCCAGCTGTCCCTTTCCAACTCCCCATCAGCCACAGAAGCAGACTTGGCATCAGTGGGGTGCTCCAAGAGCAATAGTGGCCTGGGCAGGCTGGGCTGAGCTGGAGTGAATCCCAGTGTGCCCCTTGGCACTGGGGTCATCTTCATGGTAGGCAGGCAGGTGGATGGAAGGGGGCACATGGAGCTATGGGGAAAACATGCATGGATAGCTAATATGCATGGGCATGATAATAATCATGATAATCACTAGGTCTGCCATCAGCAGAGCCTCCCTTAGGTCAAAAGCTTCGAGCTTCCTCTAGGCCTTTTCTAACCCTGGTATGTCAGAGGCAGATATGCCCAGAGTGTGCAAGTAGGTTAGGCAAAGAACTTGGGAGAAGATGGGAGTAAGGATGTGACATTCTTGCGGGTTCCTGGGAAGCTTGAAATGCATGCATCTGCAGTAGCCCAAACTCTCTCGGGAACTCAATTTTCCCACCTGTAAAATGGTGCCAGGGTTTACAGTACAATAAACAATGGGCCTTGTTATTGAAGTATTGGCAGGAGAGAAGTGGGGGAGTAGAGAAAGTGTGACATCAGGTTGCCAGAGAAGGGGCAAGAGAGAAGAGAGAGGTCCTTCCTCAAGCAAAGGTGACTCTGGAGGTACTGACAATTTCCAGAGCTCCAGGGGCTCTGGAACACCTATTTCCACCAGCCAGGGTGTGGGACTGTGAGTTCACACTGACTTCAGGCCACCTTGGATGCAGGCCCTTCAGATACCCAAAAGACCCTGAAAGTTTCCATTTCTGGTTTCTGCCCAAAGAGGGAGTTGCGAGGAAAATCATTCGGCTGCATTTAGAGGTTAGTGATTCTCAGAAAGTATATTGGGCCAGTTCCTAGAAAAGGAAACCCTTTGCTTCTTTACTGGAACAAAACCCCAGACACAGGCAAAATGAAGAGGTGCATAAAGGAGAGAGAGAAGAGAAAAGTGAGGACTTGTGGGAGGCAAGATTTCTCTCTATAGGGATACCATGAGATGGATCATTCAGGGTTTGCCGGAGAGGATGGGACTATTCCCTCTCAACCAGCCTGCTTATCCTTAGAAAGTGAGAAATATAAGCCTGCCTTGGAAGGGAGTGAGCACCCTGTTTTTGAAGGTGTTTAAGTCATAGCCTGACAAACACATGTCATTGGAGATGCTGTTAAGAGCAAGTCTTCATTAGATTAGGGGTTTGATGGGAAGACTAGGGTACAGCCCAATAGTATTATAATTCACTTAATTCAACTGTTGTGTAACTTTGAGTAACTCCCTTCCCATCTCTGGGTATCAATCTCTCATCTACAAAGTGGGGTTGGGTGGACTCTGGTTTCTAAGGGCTTTTCTAGCTGTGGCAGTCTCTTAGTCTTTGACTGTAGTCTTTGGGGTACAGGAATGGGAGGACTTACAGAGTAGGGACCCCTGTCCTTCTCCAATGCCTGGCCAAACCCTTACTCTAACCTGCTTCTCCGAGTCTCTTTATAGCCATCACATTCTTTCCTCATAAAAGTGTGTAGCGGTAGATACTCCCAGCTGGAGGTCAGGCTGCTACCAGGTCAGCTTAGAGGAGAATAAAGAAAATAAAGCAGCACTGGCAGTCCCCTGTGAGGAAGACAATCGTCCTGGATGGCAGGTGGGAACTGAGAGCCTAGAGTCCTTGTTGAGCTTGAGCTGCTGCCTCCCCAGTCTAAAGATTACTATAACTTTGTAGTAAATTTGAAATTGGAAAACATTAATCCTCCAACTTTATTCTTTTTCAAGTTTTTTTTTTTTTTTTGTGGCTATTCAGGGTCTGTTGCAATTCCATATGACTTTGAAAATAAGCTTTTCCATTTTACTCAAAAAAGCCACTGGAAATTGATAAAGATCACATTGAATCTGTAGATTGCTTTGGGTAGTTCTATGATTTGAATGTTTGTGTTCCCTTCAAATTCTATGCTAAAACTTAATCCCCAGTGCGACAATATTAAGAGGTAGGCCCTTTAGGAGATGATTGGGCCATGAGGGATCCACCCTCATGGATCAGATTAGTCTTAGACACTGATAAGAATTCGTGCCTTAAGTCTTTAAAAGGGGCTTGGAGGGGTGAGTTCACTCTTCTGTTCCTAATACTATGTGATGACATAGTGTCCTTCCCCTCTGGAGGATGCAGCAACAAGTTACCATCTTGGAAGCAGAGAGCAGCCCTCAAATCAACTGATGTCTTGATCTTGGACTTCCCAGACTCCAGAACTGTGAGAAATAAATTTCTGTTGTTTACAAATTACCCAGTCTGTGGTATTTTGTTGTAGCAGCCTGAAAAATCTAAAACAGATAGTGTTGACATCTCAACAATATTGTCTTCCATTTCATGAACATAAGATGTTTTCCCATTTATTTAGGTCTTCTATAATGTTTTTCAGTACTGTTTTATAATTTTCAGTGTACATGTCTTTCACTTTCTTGGCTAAATTTATTTCTAGGTGTTTTGTCCATTTCACATTGTTCATTGCTAGTTTATAGAAATACAACTGATTTTTGCATGTTGAACTTGTACACTTGGTTGAATTTGTTTACTGGCTTTAGTAGCTTTTTTGTGGATCCTTTGGCATTCTCTATATGTAGGTTCATGTCACCTATGAATAAAGATACTTTTACTTCTTCCTTTCCAACTTCAAAGCATTTTATTTTTTTCTTGCCTAATTTCTCTGATTAAAACTTCTGTTACAATGTAGAATAGCAATGGAGAAAGCAGGTATCCTGGTCTTGTTCCTAATCTTAGGGGGAAAGCTTTCAGTATTTCACCATTGAGTCTGATATTGTGGGCTTTTCATATACGACTTTTATCATATTGAGACAGTTCACTTCTCTTCCTAGTTTTCTGACTGTTTTTTATCAGGAAAGAATATTCATTTTGTCAAATGCCTTTTCTGCAATTGAGACTATTTTTATACTTCATTCTATTAATGTGGTATATTACATTGATTGATTTTCTTATGTTGAACCAACCTTGCATTCCTCTGATAAATCCTTCTTGATTATGTCTATAGTTCTTTTGATATATTGTTGGATTTAATTTGCTAATGTTTCGTATTTTTGTATATATATTCACAAAAATACTAACCTTCAATTTTCTTTTCATGTCATGTATTTATATGGCTTTAGTATCAGGTAATGATACTCACAGAATGAGTAGGGTAGTATTCCTTCCTCTTCAATTTTCTGGAAGACTCTTAGAAGTGTTGATGTTAAATTTTCTTTAAATGCTTGATAGGATTTACCAGTAAATAAACAATCTGTTCCTGTACTTTTCTTTGTTGAGAGTTGTTGGTTTTTTTCTTTTAATTTCTGATTCTTTTTTGGTTATAGGTCTGTTGAGATTTTCTTTCTTCTTCAGTGAGTTTTGAGAATTTGTGTGTTTCTAGAAATATGTTCATTTAATTGAGCTTATCTAATTTGTTGGTGTACAGTCATTCATAGTATTATCTTTAAATATGCCACCCCATTGCATTCTAATCTGTATGGCTTCTGGTGAGAAATCAGGTGATAATCTTATTGAGGAAAACTTGTACTTTATGAGTTGCTTCTCTCTTGATGCTTTCAAGATTCTCTCCTTGTCTTTGAACAGTTTGGAAGTTAGTTGAGCTTCTTGGA
>NW_016107897.1:843360-851677 GCF_001604975.1 Cebus imitator | reverse complement strand
TTCATTTTTTTTTTTTTTCTTTCTGGTCCTCACATGGGTTAACTTCAATTGTTCTGTCTTAAAGTTCACTTATTTTTTCTTCTACCTGCTTAAATCTGTTGTTGGAACTCCTTAGTGATTTTTATATTTTAGTTATTGTACTTTTCAGGTGTTGAATTTCTACTTGGTTCCTTTTTATAATTTCTATCTCCTTATTGATAGCCTTATTTTGTTCATACATCATTTTCCTGATTTCCTTTTGTTCTTTTCCCATGATTTCCTTTAAGTCTTTGGCATATTTAAGGGAATTGATTAAAGCCTTCAAAGGTAAGTCCAACATCTGAGCATTCTTATATTTTCCTTTTGAATAAGCCTGGTTCTTTGTATGCTTTGTGATTTTTGTTGAAAGCTAGACATTTGAATATTATAATGTTGTAACTCTGGAAATCATTTTCTTCCCCTTCCCTGGGGTTTGCTGTTCTTGGTTGTTGAAGGTTGTAGTCATCCATTTGTTTAGTGACTTTTCCAAACTATTTTTGCAAAGACTGTGGGGATTTTTTTGCCATGTGTGGTCACTGAAATCTCTGTTCCTTTATCTTGTGTTCAACTAGTGTTTTGACAGAGATTTTCTTGAATGTCAGGAGCATTTTGAAATGGATTTTTTAAAATTCAGTGTTTCTGTGGTTGCTATAAGCATTTGCCTGTTTTTCAGAGTTCTGACAAAGTTGATACTGACATTTTCTGCATGTTTTTATATGTTTCTGTGGAAGGATGGGCATTTGGAACTGCCTGGTCTGCCATTTTGCTGATGTCACTTGGGTTTTTGCTTCTTGCCCATAGGCACCAAACAGCAGAGGCCATGTCTCCAGCCTGAATCTCCGTGGCCATAGGGAAAGCTGGTGCCCTTATGTTCTATGCAGGGCAAAATCTCCATGTGCTGTAGCCAGTTTTAAGCTGTGGTGGTTTCCCTGGCAGGAGGGTGGGATGGTTTAAAGAGTTTGAACCAGACCTCTGAGAAATGGTTGGAATGCAGAGCTGCCTAGAGACAGGGATGGATGAGATCACGATAATACTTGTAATAATAGCTGCCATTTAGGAATTGCTGACCACATGCCAGATACAGGCCTAAGTGCTTTGCATGCGCTATCTCATTTCTTCCTCCTGACAGACTACTAAGATCACCGTTACTAGAGTAAGCCACTGCCCAAAGTTACACAGTAGAGCTGGGATTGGACCTCAGGTCTGTCTAACTCTAAATCTTGTGCTCTCAATGGTAATAAAATTCCTCTATAGACCCTGGCCACCTGGCCTATAGTCTCTCAGTAGAGGAAAGGGGACATCTGTGGCTCAGAATCACTTTAGTTTTTATAATTTTCAGTTCCAGAATTTCTATTTGGTTGCTTTTTATAATTTTTTTCCATTTTATTGATATTTTTATTTTATTCATGCATTACTTCCCCAATTTCCTTTAGCGCCTTATCCATGGTTTTCTTTAGCTCTATTAGTGTATGTAAGATAATTGACTTATAGTCTCTGTGGCTCATTCCTGCCCTGGGTGGATTCTGAGAAGCTCTTAGCTTTGTACTCCTGCATCCTGTACTACCATGTCTAATATCACAAAAATGAATAGGATTAGAGTTTATTCAACCTGGAGAAGGGTGACTAGCTGCTCGGTGGAAACTATACTGACTATTTTAATGGTTAGTAATTTCTAGTGCCAGACCCTGTGATTATTACATCCATTATCTCATTTACTCCTCACAACAGCTCACAAGGTAGGTGTGATTATTTCTATCTTAGAGATGAATAAACTAAAAATCAGAAGAGTTAAGTAACTTGACCAAAGTCACACAGCCTATAGGCAACAGGGTTTCATTCATCCATTCAACCAGCATTGGGTATCTACCAAGTGCCAGACACAGTTCTAGGTACTAGGGAAACAGTGATGGAGGCAGGCAATCATCAAATAAACATAGAATGTAATGCTAAGCAGTTCAAAATGCCTTGAAGAAAACTAAAGGAAGGTTATGAACTAAATAGAGAGCTGTGGGTAGAGGCTTTGTGAGGGGCTATGAAGCAAGAGCTAATTTTAGCTAGGAATGGGCCTCTTGGAGAAGGTGACCTTTGAATAGGGCTTGAAATGAAGTGAAGGAGTACACATGTAAAGATCTGGGGGAATAACATACTAAATAGAACAGAGAGTAAGGGCATAGTCCCTACGGAGGGAATGAACTTGGTATGTTCAAGGAGCAGAAAGGGGGAATTGTAGCTAGAGTGGAGTGGGAGAGGAGGAGGGGAAGATGCAGTTAGATGATGCAGGGCTTCATGGGTCACAGTGAAGACTTGGGGTTTGGTGTGATGAGAACCCAAAAAAGAGTTTCAGGCAGAGGAATAACATGATCTGATGATTTACCTTTAAACAAAATCTACCCATATGCTGGGGAGAATGGAGTGGAGAAGGCAAGAATGGAGACAGGGAGACCTGGAAGGAGGTGCATAGTCTTCTAGGTGGACATGATGGTGACTTGAACCATGGCAGTAAGTGTGGTTGTGATATGAGGAGTCAGATTGGGAATGTAGTTGAGAGTTGGAGCTGTCAAGATTGTTGATGGATTGCACAGGATGAGAAAGAAAGAAGAGAAAGAAAGGTAGATTCTCAGGCTTTGGTTTGATGATTTTGGTGAATGGTGGTGCTGCGTCCTGAGATGTGAAGGAATGTGGGGTGGGGGGTTAGAGTGCATATTTGGGTCCCAGTATGAGTGACTCCAGTGATCTGGGCTTTCTGTCAAACTTTTTCACAATGCAGGGGTTCATTCCAAGAACAAAGTACTAAGGGGAGACACTGAAAAATCTCTGATCTGTGTTGTTGAAAGATGGAAAGACAGCCATTGTCTTGACTGGTTGGGTCCTGACCTGTTCTAAGATGCAGCCAAGCCAGATGGTCCCTTGAAGTCCCTCCTGATTCGAAGATTCTCTTCTGTGATCTATGACCTAGAGGTGGGAGCAGGAATTTTCTCTTTTAACTAACATTTTTCTTTTTTCACAGCCTGATCTCTTTTAGATCCAATCTAATTTCTTACAGGCCTTAGGCTAATTTGCACAGCTGGGTTTTACATCTGGGCCATTGCCATGTGTACCTATTGCCTTGCTGGCTGCAGGCAGGATGAGGCTACAGCCCTAGGGCAGGCCACAAGCTCCTGAAGCTGCCCTTGTGGGGGTGCCCTGAGATCAAGGACAAACACCACCCCAAAGCCAGCTGCTTGCTCCAGTCTGTTCTGTCTTTCCAGCTCCCTGGAAGGGGAGCTCTGGATCTCAATCTCAGCTGGGCCTCATAGACACCAGAGTCCTGGGAGGTCAAGAAACATGTCTAGACACACACACACACACACACACACAGACACACACACACACACACACACACACACACACATGATGAGAAAGAGTGGTGTAAATAAACACAGATACAGACAGAGGAAGGGGAAAATACACACAGAGATGGTGAGAATGACAGTGAAAGGGAGGAGAAAAATAATAAGACAGACATTATAAGCCAGACAGCTAGAGATAGAGTCAGAGATAGAAAGAGAATCAGAGAGAGAGAGAGAAAGCGACAAAGAGAAATAAACAGAAGAGAGACAGACAGAGTAGGCAATAGAGGGAGTGAGACCAAGGTACAGAGGAAAACACGCTGAAGCAGGCCAAGTAAGACCGAAAAAAGCTCCGAAGAGGCAGACAGACAACAGGGGTAAGAGAGTGGGGAAATTTGTGGGAATTATGTGTTTGGCGGCAATGTGTTCAGCCTTAACACAGTATAAGGGCTTGATAAACTGATTATTATTACTATTACTAATATTAGAAAAACCATAGGAAATTGCCACTTTTATAGGTCAAAAATGGTTGAATATCAGTAACTTCATATTGCTCAGTCTTAATGTTATTATTTTATCTCATGGAACCCTGATAGAAGTGGGGGCATGGCATTATCAGAGCTGAGTTTGAAAAAGATAGTGTTGGAAGCCAATGTGAATTTGAACAGGTAGAACTGGACGCTAGGAGGCCAGGGAGGAAGATGCTGGGACAAAGGACCAGGCCAGAGATAAGGAAGGTCTGAGATCCCACAGGGCCAGGAGGAGTGGAAGCTAGAGAGGGGGATGATTGAAGACATTTCCAATGAAGCATCTAGAGAACTAGATGACAGATGGGGCAGAAAGGGTAAAGACTGGCTCAGTCTTCTTTAGTTTTCAAGGTTAAGCTCAGGCTCCATGATTCCACCAGGAAGCTCCTCTTGGCCTTTGGCCCTTGTTCACTGCTCTCTCCTCTCAGCCTCTGAGCTCTCACAACACTTGGCAACACTGGGGTAGGGTTTGCTCATGACTCTTCCTCTTCAGTGTTTTCAGTGCCTTCACGGGCCCCCTTATTAGGAAAGCCCCTGCCAGGCACAGCCAGAGTAATGGCTAAGTCAACCAGCAGAGCAATGGCTGCTGCTGTGTTTCTGCCTTTCAGGTCTTGTGTGAATTCTCCTGTAGCATTGCTCAGTAAAGTCTATTTCATCAGTATGACTACAGTAGGGGTTTTACAGACTGGGACAAGTCTTTGTCATCTGTGTCTGTACCAAGGGACTGGCAGATAACACTTGAGTTGCTCTGATGGTGTTTGCTGAGTAAAAGGGAACTGAATCAAGACTCTGGACAATCAACCAGTAATTGCTGTGACCCATTGTGAGCTAAGTCCTGGACACCAAATGTAATTGGATGCAATCAATACTCTGCAATCCATGTGGATACAGAACACTCACAAATAAACAACAACTAAAGGCCAATGATAAGAATATTTAGTACTCATTGAGTACATTGTGTGTGTTAACCCCATTTAATCCTCACACTAGCTTCTAAGGTAGGTGGGAAATGTGATCCTTGTAGAAATTAAGTAGCTTGCCCAAGTTCACCAAGAATAGAATTACAAGGGAAATGATTAGGCTCCAGGGCCTACATAGGACTGTAACTGCTGGCCTGGCAGGGTCTTTCCTAGTAAGGGGGCCAGTGAAGGCAATGAAAACAGTGAACAGTCATGAGCAAACCCTACCCCAGTGTCGCCAAGTGTTGTGAGAGCTCAGAGGCTGGGAGGGGAGAACAGTGTTAGGGTGTGATGAGGGAAGCAGAGCCACTGCGAGTGATATAGAATAAGAAATTTATTATGGAAATTATAATTTTCACCATATTGGGAGCTGATAAAGAAACCTGTGGAAGGCTGTGGCCTCTATAGCTGGTGGTGGGACTAAAGTGACTAAAGGAGAGCAAGGCTAGCAGTCAGAAGGAAAAGCTGGACAGGAAATGGGAGGGAATGAGGACAAACAGGAACACACACGTGTCTCTCAATCCCTCCAGCCTGGATTGTGTGGAGGACCTGCAGAAGAAGCTGGCATCCTTTACCACTGAGCTGCACATACTTGGGGCCAGGGACTTGCAGAGCCTAAGAAGATATGGGAGAGCTAGAAAGACATGGGACTGACCACTGCCCCATGACAGAGAGAGAAGCCAGCTGGCGAGCTTCCACAGTACGTCTTCAGGGATGTCCAATCTTTTGGCTTCCCTGAGTCACACATAAAATGCAGTAACACTAACGATATCTAATGAGCTACACAAAAAAAGTCTCAAAAAATCTCATAATGTTTTAAGAAAGTTTATGAATTTGTGTTGCGCCACTTTCAAAGCTGTCCTGGGCCGCATGCAGCCCATAGGCCACGGGTTGGACAAGCTTGCTCTAAGTCAACCAGCAGAGCAATGGTTGCTGCTGTGTTTCCGCCTTCCGGATCTTGTGTGAATTTCCCCTGTAGCCAACCCCATCCTGGAACAATACAGAGAGGGAAACTCTGAGGTGCGGAGGACACTGCTGAGCTAAATGCAGCTGGACTCTGGGTCTCCCCTACCTTCTTCTCACTCATGGAAAGAAGGCTCTGCCCCTGATGGCATCTGTGAGAGTGACCTTGTCAAGATCTGGTTTTTGGGGGCCGTGGCAGAGACAGAGGCTACGGAAGTAATCCCTGTAGAGCGGGGCTTGGTGACTGTGGTCTCCAGCCCAGCTGAGGCCAAAATAGTTGAGGTTCACAATCCAGAAATTTGCCCCGATTCTCCATGTCACCTGTGTGCACAGTCCCAGGATTCCTGGTTCTCTGAGGACTTTCTGGGCACCCCTCCCCTAGACCTTCTCAGTCATCAAGGATATGTGGTTTCCATTTGTTTTTCAGTTAAAATCGGGTTCAAATTCATTTTGTTGAGAGAATTAGAGGAGAATTTCATGGCACCCCTTAAAATTCTCCCTGGGGAATCACCATGCCATCACCAATCCAAGGCCAGAATGGCAGAACAGCAGACAGAGAGGCAGGAACAGGGGGGTGCAGGTGGCAAGACAGCCAGTTTTGAATTAGCCCTTGTTTGCTTTTATTTAGACCTCACTGAGACTACACTATAACCATGCCCTTCTTAGGGCCAAGAAAAAGAAAAAGAAAAACATACCCTTTGGGCTGAGGGCTTCATTTAGAGAGAAGCATCTATTTCTACCGTGCCCCTCTGATTACAAATGATTTGCATTTCAAAACAAACCATCAGTAATTTGGAAAAAATGCAATCCCTCTTGGTTGGGCTGGGCTGGGAGGAGCTCTGAAGCTGACATAGCTGCTGCCTGGGGTACTTCCCTGAGGAAGCAGGACCTGCTCTCCCGCCCCGGAGGCAGACAGAGGCCGGGGACTCTGAAACTGGGCAGAGCAGGCAGTCTGGCTTGTCAATCCTAGCTTTGCCGCTTGCTAGTAGTGTGACCTTGAACAGGTAACAAAACCTCTGGCTCTGTTTCTCCATCTGTAAAATGGGGAGAATTAATAATAATAGTATCTTCCTGGTACTATTAATGTGCAGGTACATAGAAAGCATTTTGCTATTATTGTTGTTGATGATGATGATGATGATATTATCATTATACACACTTAGTGCTAAGCTGTTTTATTTCATTCATTGTAAGTTGTTTCATTTAATTCACCTACACTCAGTGAGGCAAGTGCTGTTGCAAGTCTAAATTACAGTTGAAGAAACTGAGGCTTGGAGAGGTGAGTGACGGGTTGAAGATCATGCAGTTAGTAAGTAGCATATAAAAGATTTAAGCCCAAGTCTATTTGACTCCTTCTGCTACACCCAAAAAATGGAGAGAGGCTTTAAGAGAGGTTTCAATCACTACAGAGAGCTGAGAGGAAGATATCATGGCTAGCTGTAGTGTTTAGGGAAGCGTTCATGGAAGAAATGGCATTTGGGTTGAGTCTTGAAAATGGCTCAGATATGAAGATGTGATTATTGGAAGTAGGGACATCTAGGTTGTGGGAACATTAAAAGATGTACATGGGGAACAAGGACTTGTCCCATTGGGCTAAAGCACATAAAGGTCAGGCCTAGAGTGTACTGAAGCCTTGAATTATGAAGAAGCTTGAATTCACTCACTTATTCATTCATTCAGTGGTTACTTATTTACTACCTTCTGTGTGCTAGGTCCTTTCCTAGGTGCTGTGGACACATCAGTGAAAAGAATAGACACCAAAAAGAAATTAAAAAAAAAAAATTCTGCCCTTGTGGACCCGATGTGCTGGTAGAAAGGAAGAACTCCTTATGCAAGTGCCTGGGCACCTTCCTCCAGCCATCAGGCATTGAAGGTTTATAGTACACCAAGGCCCACGGAGAAGACCCAGGCCTGTGGGCATGTTGGGAGCAGTAGGAGTGGGTCTATGTGAAGGGGTCCTGAGAAAACAGACAGAATGGGGGCTTTGAGGGCTCTACAAGCTGAGCTATTTGGAGTAAAACAGCAAGCAGTAGAGAGATATGGGGGGTTCTTAATCAGAGCAATGATGATTCAAGGCAGTGCTTTAGGGAGGATACTCAGGGAGCACTTACAGGGTGAACTTTGGGAGAAAAGAGCAGACACAAGGAGACATGGAGGGAGGTCATTGTTCCTCCACGACTTGGAATTCCCGGTAAAACTGGCTATGTAATTTGCAGAGCTTAGTGCAAAGTTAAAATGCAAGGCTCACAGCTGGGTGCATTGGCTCACACTTGTAATCCCAGCACTTTGGGAGGCCGAGGCAGGCAGATCACCTGAGGTCAGACCAGCCTGGCTAACATGGTGAAAGTCCGTTTCTACTAA
This sequence comes from Cebus imitator, assembly GCF_001604975.1. NCBI lineage: Eukaryota > Metazoa > Chordata > Mammalia > Primates > Cebidae > Cebus > Cebus imitator. The sequence goes on along the minus strand of NW_016107897.1, from coordinate 843,520 downwards.
AAATACAAAAAATTAGTTGGGCATGGTGGCAGGCGCCTGCAATCTCAGCTACTTGGGAGACTGAGGCAGGAGAATCTCTTGAACCCCGGAGGCAGAGGTTACCGTGAGCTGAGATCACACCACTGCACTCCAGCTTGGGCGAAAAGAGCGAAACTCTGTC
>NW_016107897.1:828541-843339 GCF_001604975.1 Cebus imitator | reverse complement strand
AAAAAAAAAAAAAAAAAAAAAAAAAAAAAAAAAAAAAAAAAAAAAAAAAAAAAAAAAAAAAAAAAAAAACAAGGCTCCTGTTCAAAAATTATTAAGAATTTCAAGACAGCAACTCCAGAGTATTAAGCCAAGTATGGGACCTTTCTTAGCACCGGGCCCTGTGTGAGTGTCCAGATTCCACATCTCTGAAGCTGGCCTGCTCCCAACCTTTACCTTGTGCTCACTACCCAGGACAGTGCCACAGGGCCTGGGGAAGTCTCATTCACATGGACACATCTAACATCCTCCCTTCCTTCCTATCTAGATGACTCTTGAGACCCCCAGCTTGAGACTTCCTCCACTTCTAGCCCCAACTTGACACCAACCTGTTTTCAGACAAGTGTTTCCTTCCAAACTCCCCAAGAGTTGGCTGTCTTGGTTCATTTATTTATTTATTTTTTCTTTCAACAAAATGTTTATTGGGGAGTATAGTAAAAAGGTTACCAACCTTGGAATGTAATAGAAGTTGGTTTAAAAGTAAGGCTCACTTCTCACTAGCTGGGGCAGTCCCTTAACCAGTCCTGAGCCTGATTCCTAAGTTATGAAATAGGAACACCACCACCTCCTCTGGAGGGCTGTCCAAATGAGCAAATTGGACGGTGGGCGCAAAGTGCAAACTGTACAGTGTACACTCAATACAAATTTGGTAGAAAGACCTAATCGGAGTCAGAAGTTCTTTTCTGCTCTGCCATTTTGTAGCTGTAACACTGGTCCTGTCATTTCAAATCTGAGTTTCACTTTGCTCCTCTGTAAAATGGGAATAATCGTGCATATTTCATAGGGCTGTTGTGACAACATGCATGCAAAGTGTCTAGTGTAGTGGTTGGTGCTCTTTCTGCTTCTTGTTACACATCTGCTCAGTTCTTCTCTCTGCCTGCAGTGTGAGCTAGTGATCCTGGTTACTCAAGAGAGTCTGTGACTTCTGTCTGGGCCCCCGATTTTAGTAACAAGTTACTCTCGGGTGCATCTGGCCCAGTCACTATCCTAGGAACAGAGCTCTGGAGCCCCAATGTTTGGCCACCTGGTCCTCTCGCATCCTTGGGCCTCTCACTGACAAGCCCTGTGGTGTCTGCTTCCTTCAAGGCTTTCTCTGCACCCCTAGAGCCAGGTCTTTGTCCTGATCTTTCTCTATAGCGTCACCTCCAATTCAACACAACATGGAACCTAGTCAATGAGGTAGGAACTACTTCCTTCCAGAGCTCGGTGTCCTATGCTTGCTTCTCTCTGAAGAGACTCAGATAGCATAAATTCCAAATTCTCCCCCAACCCTCCTTTCTCAACATCTTGGGGTGCTTTTGAGCAAGTTAGCATGTGCTTTTGGCTGGTGTGGCACAGGTGGTGGCAGTGTACAGCGTAGGCCTGCCTGACACATTCCAGGCCTGGGAGTCTGATGAGCCAGGGAGTACCTGGCCACAGTCCTGCATCTCACAGGTAGGGATGCTGGCCTAGAGGATTAGCTGTGACCAGCAGAAAGGATCAAGCAGGCGGGAAACAGGCATTAGAAAAGCAGGAGGACAAGGCTAAAGTGTTAGCTAAGGCAGGAAGGAAGGCTTCATGAGTGGAGTCAGGCTGAGCCCAGTGTCCAGCAGGCCAGAATTAGTGACATTAAAGAACAGGAAGCATAGAGTGTTAGGATGGAGGCAATCGGCTCTTTGCTCTGGTTGCGAGGGCCCATAGGGGTATGTTCTAAACTGTCTATTCATTCAATATTTATTGAGCACCCACTATACTCCAGGCATGAGGTGCTGGGGATACAGCAGAGAAAAGAGAAGACCCTGCCGTATATTGTAATAGGCAAATAAAGGTAAAATATATACATAAATATATAATATATCAAATGGTGAGAAGTAATGGAAAAAGGAAAGCCAGGTGAGGAGAATAGACAGTGCTGGGTAGGATGGGCTTAGTGCAGTCATTGTTTTATATAATGTGGTCAGGGAAAAGGCCTTTCCAATGAGGTGGCACTGGATTAGAGACTGCAGGAAGTGAGGATAGGAGTTATATCAAGTTTTATAGAAAAAGTGTCTCCAGCAGCAGGAAGAGTGGTACAAAGGTGGGTTTGAGGAACGGCTAGTGACGGGGAAGTGGAGGGAAATGAGTCTGAGAAGCAGCATGAGGGCCAGGTCTTGTAGGGCCTTGTAAGTCATTTGGCTTTTGCTGTGAGAAGAATGGAGCCACTGGAGGGTTTTGAGCAGATGAGTGACAGGATTTGACTCATGTCTTAACAGAAATGATTTGGCTGCTTCGGGGTGAACATTCAGCATGGAAGGCAGGAGTGAATGCAGAGAAAGCAGTAAGGAAGCTGTTGGGATTGCGCCAGTGAGAAATGATGGTGGCTTAGACCAAAATGAAACTGCTGAGAAGGGAAAAAAAGAGTCTGAGTCTGAATCTCTTTAGAAGGTAGGAGCAACAGGATCTCCAGTGGAGGAGCAGGGGAAGAGGGGAGGTAATTGGTCTGTGTTAAGGAAAGGATGGAGGCATCAGGCCTCCAGGGAGCGATCCTTTGTGTCTGGGCCCTCACATCATGCCTTCCCCAGCACACTGCTTTGTGCCTAGCAGTGTTAAAAAGCATCTGGTGAAGCCACGCCTTACACGAGCTTAGCGTCTCATCGGTCTATAAGACTCAATTGCAGGTAGTCAAATTACCCTGGAGAATCCCTTCAACTGCCCATGAAGTTGCAATCACTGCTTTCTGGATTGAGCTTCATAGGAAGCTATTAGGAGCCACGCAGTATGAAAAAAATGTATCATCAAATGCATCCACTCTACACGGTGTGTTGAGATGCTGATGTTGCTGACATAGTGAGAGGCCTAAGGCCTGTGGAGCCAATGATAAAACAGCAGCACAGCCACATAAACGAATGCTCACATGATGTTATCACATCCAGCTAGGTGTCTTGGGAGGTGCAGACTCAAGTCACTGTCCCTTGGAGAGAGGTGACTCATCTCATTCATGGGGCCAGGCAGTCTCATGGCAGGGTAGCCAGAGGACACCAAGAGACCACCCGCATCTACTCTTTGAATATCCATAATGTGGCTGTCCAGCCCTTGTTCATACATCTTCAGTAATGGGGCACTCACTATCTCCTTCCTCCCCAATTTCCTGCTTGAACAGCTCTTAAGGAAATTCTTTTTTAGATTAAGCTGAAGAACTCTGTCTCCCTGTGGCTTTTGCCAAGATGTCTCTGCCCCCAGAGGCCCCACACAAACTGTCTGCTCCCTCTGCTCATGACAGCCTTTCTGAGCTTTGAGAACAACGATCCCGTACCCCTCCCTTCTCTGCTCCAAGCTGTGAAGCTCCAGCTCCTCCACCAGCTCTGCATGGGACCTGGGCTTCAGGCCATTGCTAGTTCCTCTGTGCTGCATTGTGGTCTCTACTTCTCCTGCTCTGCCCTACAGACCTCTCCAAGGGACCATCCATAAGGACCCAGTCCTCCCACACTGGAAAGTCCTTGCCAGCTCCCTTGTCTGCCAACCTCTAAGTCTATGCAGGGACTGGAACCCATCTGAAACCTGCCTTGCCGCATGCTGCTGTTCCTGTCTTTTCAAGCAACAGCTACACTTGGGGCCCATGGATTTGGGGAATGGGAGCTCTTCTTCAGCTTCTGCATTGCTTCTCCTCAGGCTGGTTCTCTCAAAGCTTTGAGTCCAAGTGAGTCAAAAATGGCAGCTTGCTTCTCCCTTCTGTCCTGACTCATCCATGTTTATACTTCTCACTTTACTAAATGCTCCATGTCTCATTCCCACACAGCTCTTCTCCCTCTCTCACTAGCGAGAGAAAGGCCCAAAGCTCTCAGTTCTGGGGGCTCCCCCTTCTCCCCATGAGGTAATAGCAGGCTTGATTGCATCCAGACGGTCTGCCACTGCTGCTCCTGGCCCACAGCCCCGGAGGAACCCCAGCACCCTTTTGACTTGGCTTTCTGAGTGGTCCAGGCCCCAACTTCCTTCCCTGCCAATCAGGAGGAGGTGGCATCCCCCTCCCAACCGGAAAAATGTGCCTCATTTCTCCATTTCCTGCCTCCCCAGTGCTGTGGTGAAACTTTTTTCCATCAGCTGTGATCCCCTCAGTGGTAGATCTCCTTCTGCAGAAACGTCCTGACAGGGCAGGAGAGCAGGGGTTAGGGCAGAAGTGGCAGTAGGCACAAAGGGGCAGACATGGCTTGGAGTTTCCTCAGGACTCCACAGATCCAGGGATGGGAGAAGGTAGAGATAGCCAGCACTAGGCCTTAGAGCAAGACCAACCTCTACATCAGGATCCTGGGGGCAGGGGGGTGGCAGCCCTGATGCGCTCCTCTGGCCCGCTTGTCCTCCTGCGGCATCAGAAGCTCCCCCTACCCCCAAACCCAAGCAGCATGTGGCGAGCAGCTGGCCAGAGGTGTCTGTGGATAGCTGCAGTCGTGGCTCACGAGAGTCAGGCCTGAAAATGGATTGGCTCTGGTGTACAGCTACGGTAGGTGTGTCTAAGCAGGTGGAGTTCTGGCCCCTGAGGCTGGGCTGTCTTCCCATCTGTAGACTGTCTCTAAGCAAAAGCTAAAAGTGCTGCAGAAACTACTAAGCCTGGGGCCAGATGTCTATTCTTTGAAGCTTGCTCTGGACATCTTTGCTGCCTGCCACTACCAGCTTCGAACACCCTGAGCACTCCCTGAAAAGAAATCCAGGTGGAGAGTACAGGACTCTGGGGCCCTGGGGTCCAGGGTGGTTGCTTCTGTAGCTTAGAAAAGGTCCCCAGGAAACTGCCTGACTTTCTCCCAACACCAGCACTGTCCTGATAATAATAACGACAATGACCATAAGAGTAAGAAGAAAATATTCTGCCTGATGAAGAGTATCAATAAGGTAGGTATTATGAAATCCATCTTACAGATGAGGAAACTGAGCCTCAGCAAGGAAAGTTACTTGCCACGGAGGTAGCAAGTAGTGAAGGCAAGATTTAGACACAAGTCTTGACTCCAGGAGGCAGTTCCATTTCCAGCATTTCCAGCCTCTAAGCATTCACAGTTCTTCCCACTTCCCAATCTTCTTTCCTTTTTCCCCTCCCACCTCCCCACACCTCACACCCATCCCAGTCTCTGTTCCCCGTCCTCCTCTCATCTCCCACCCCTGCCCCCACCCCAGGCTGCACATGAGCCAGCCAGCCAGTGGCCAGCTCACCCACTTGGCTGAAACATGGAGCTCAGCTGCTCCAGACACACGTTTTTTACCAGACCAGATAAGGTTTCACCATTGGGGCAGTGAACAATTTATTTCTGAGTCTGCAGTGGGGAAGGGTGGGGGGACCCTAGAATTCAGACTGCTGAAGCAAAAAGAAGTGAAGAAGCATGTGTCTGATGTGTGTATGTGTGTGTGTGTGCGCACGCAGGGGAGTCAGGTGGGGGGAGAGGGAAAACCAGACCTCAGACCTCGGGTAGTGGAAAGCAATGGAAGCTTGCTGGCTCCTCTTCACTCCTGAGTAGAGGAACATGATTAAAGGGAGTGGAATGTGGCAGGATTAGGGCAGCACTCTTGGCTGTCCCCACCTTTTCAACCACTCCCGTCCAGCTATTATGCCCATCACTGCTGGAAAATGTTCTTATAAAGTCACCATTTCTCATCATGAAATCTGAACACTTTTCCTTCCTCATGATATTTGACTTCATAATATTTCACACAGTTGATGACCCCTTCCTTTTGGCACTAATCTCTTCCTTGGCTTTTCTGCCCCTGTGCTTTCCAGGCATCCAGCCTCTCTGAGCCACCCTGCTCAGTGTCCTTAGCAAACTTTCTTTTGCTCTGCAGATTCCTGAAAACCTCAGACCCTAACCTAACCCCTCTCCTCTTCCCATGCCATGCTTTTGCTCTGGGCCCGCTCACCCCTTCCCACAGCTTGCCTGTCCATCTCCCACATATCTAATTCCACTCCAGACCTGCCCTTCGAGCTCCAGGACCTGCCACTGCCTGACTGCTATCTCAATATGGATAACCCATGAGCACTTTGGATTCCACATGGCCAGCCCAGAACTCATGTTGTCTCCAAACTGTTCCTCCTCTTATGTTTTCTATGCCAATAGCAGGTACCACTGGCCACCCAGTAGTACAAGCCAGAATCTGCCTTGACATCTCCCTTTCTACCACGCATACAGCTAAATAACCACCAAGCTCTATTTTCCACATCCTAAATATGCCATGAAAAGTCCACTTCTCTCCATCTCCACTGCCACCACCCTGGTCCAAGTCTCCATTATTTCTCACCTAGACTGCATCTACAGGCTTCTCACCATTCTCCCTGCTTCTTCTCTTGCCCCTCTGCAATCCAGGACCCATCCAGCAGCCAGATAGGGTACTCTCTCTTCCCTGCTTAGTAACCTTCAGTATCTCCGCAGTAGTCTCAAGACAAAATCCCTCTCTGGCCTAGCCCCAGCCTACCTCTCCAGTTTCATCCCTTGACTTCTCCCACCCATTACCAACCTGAGCCCTCCACTCTTCCCACGTTATGCTCTTGCTCCAGGCCACCTCGCGCCAAATTGTAGTCCCACACTCTAGACTCCAGCAATACTGAGCTTCTTCCTGTTCCTTTGAGAGGAAGCATCAGCAATTCTGGGACAACGGGTGGGGAAGACCTGAAGTGGGTGCCACAGGAGGGAAGTGGCCTCCAGATATGGACAAACGGTGGCTATGCTGGAGCTGAACTCAAAAGACCAGGCTTCCTACATGTCATTGAGGCCCCACTTATTCCTGAGTCCCAAGGTTCTGAGCAGACCAGGAGCTCCAATTGAGGCCTGAAGGAGGCTGAGGATGTAACTTCCTCTTTGGGGAAAGAAGTTGCAGGACCCAGGGTTTCCGCCAGCTTCCCAGGGGCCTAGATGATCTTGTTTAAATCCAGCCTCCCAGTATAAGCTGCCATAGAAGTTACAGCCTGAGATTGGAGAAACACAACAGACACAGGTGGCTGCTTTGTACAGCTGAGGAAAGCAGGCTTCGCCAAGTAGAGAGGCCCTCGGTCAAGGGAGGCTCTGAGGGAGGGACTGGGGCAAGCAAGGCAGAGACAGAAAGGGAGAGAGGTGGGAAAATCGGAGAGAGAGAAAGAAGAATAAGTTCACTTTTACCCAGAGTAAAAGTGAAACAGATGGAGGACTGAGCTAGAGAGACAAAGCAGGGAGAGGGAGGACACTGGGAAAAAGACACAGAGAAAGAGACTCAGGATCGAAGGAAGGAAGACAAAGGCAGAAACAGAGGGGGCAAAAGGGAGACAAATGTTGGGAGGTAAAAATACACAGAGAAAGATAAGAGAGAATCAAAGCAAAAAATAAACAGAAAGAGGAGAAAGTCGGATGAAGACAAGGATACAGAAGGAGAGAGCAAGAAAGAATCGGAAACAAGAGGGTGATTGCAAAACCCATGAATTATAATAGAAGGGCTCATGCAGGAAAATGAATATGTTAATCAATGGAAACCACTCAAAGGATTCCCAGCTTGGACAGTCCCCTGCGCAATGCCTGGTCCCGGAGGACAGCCAGCTCTGTCCAGCCATCCTTGGACAGCTCTGACTGTCAGGAAGCTCTTCCTTATTGTCTAAGTCAGGAGGGTAGGGCATACAGGATGGGAGCACAGGGCAAACTAGCTGGGCTGGGTTGACTTCTGAAAGGTCCAAAGCCAGCCTGCGAGTGAGAAAAGTCTGGGACATGTCCATTTGGGAGAATGAGTGTTACCTCCAGGCAAACAGGAATGCCAGGGGCAGATGCAGAACCAAGATACAGGCCAAAAGTCTAAGGCAGGATCAGGGGTGGAGGAGAGATGGGGTTAAACAGACTGTGTTGTAGGCAGTGGTTGGGAACAGCCTGGGGGTGTGCACGGCTCAGCCTGTACCTTGCATGGGTGGGGTAGGGGCTGCTTTGAGAGCAGCCCCTACCCCACCTTGGCTAAAAAGGGTCACCTATGCTGAACCCAATGCTGCCTACTGGTTGCCTTTGTCCAGTGCTCAAAGCAGCAAGATGCAGCGAGTGCTAGATTTGATGTGAAGTGACTTGGCTTTGAAAGGCAGCCCCACCATTTCCTAGTTATGTGGCCTTGGGCCTCAGTTTCCTCATCTAAAAAATGGGGACAATGCTTTGTGTGATAACAGAGTGAACATACCAGCTGGGGCCTCGTTTAACTCTACTCCTGAGACCATCCAGGGTCCACTTCCTCTGCCTCATGACAGTCTTTCAAAGGGCTGAAGACAAAGACTCAGGCCCCCTCAGTCTTCTCTTCTCCAGTTCTTTCAACTATTCATCAGAGGGCATGATCTTTTTTGAACTAGTCACCTAGCAGAGGACATTGGGGACATAATGTTGGACGATAGGCAGTGGGAGAACTTGGGTAGGCAAAAGCACCAAATTTCAGGGGGCTTTTTAAAGACCCTAGTCCTGAAAGAGACCATTTAGGGACTTTTTAAAGACTCTAGTCCTGAAAGAGACCATTTGGCCCAAACCACTTTCCTTTTGCTAAATTAAAACCTCCCAGAAAGCCACAAGGAAAACCTCCTAGGGCAAGCCTTCCCCAGCCAGACAGTTTATGGGGCAGAGTGTGGGATGCCTCAACCATAGTTGCTCCTCCATCCCCAAGAAAGAGTCACAGGGCAGGGCAACTCCCAAGCTAGTCCTCATAGAGCTGTAGCAACCTTGCCTCAGGACCAAGCCTCAACTCCAGCCCCATGAGATGTTAGACAGGAAGGTTCCAGAAGGTTCTGTAGATGATGGACAGGGCAGGAGATGGTGGGGGTAGAGGAGGGCTAAGTTGTGTGCCAAGGATTAGAATCTAGGAACTGCCACCATAGGGAGCCAGGAGTGGAGAAAAGTTGACCCAGAAATGGCAAAAGCAGGGCTCCTCATGGGAATGATGAAGGGGGGATCGGGCAAGGGCTGTTTTGCAACATTAATTTTGCAGACCCACCAACACCCTTGATGAGTTCCCTTAGTGCTCCTCTACTTGCCAAGGCCCTCTCCGTGTTTCCACCCATGGAGCTGAAATTTTCCTGGGAGCTGGGGGCCTATGGGGAGGGGAGGGAGGAAGCTGAGTGGGGAAGCCATCCTGAAGGGGAGGAGGGAGTAAGTGGGGAGAAAGGCAGGCTGGTGAGGCCCTCCCCCCGGCAGGCACTTCAATAATCTGATTTCCATAAAGAGAACTTTCCCGGCCATAAAGATTTTATTGAAACTCCCAGCAGCCTGATAAAAGCATAATTCCACTGACCACAATCTACCTAGGAATAGCTCCAGGATATTAGGCTGAAACTCAGCAAAGCTATCCCTTCTGGAAGGCTGTTCTGCACCCCTTCCCCCTTTCTTCTTTCCCCCAACAGGTGGGAGGAGCTTCCATTTGGCTCCACTGTGGACTATCCACACTCTATGGGGAAAATGTTAGTCCAACCCTGAAAACAGGCTCAGCTTTTCAGGCCTGGGACACAGAAAAAAGAGGCCCTGGGCCAGGTAGTACAGCAGTGTGTGACACTCCTGTAGCCACTGGCCTGCCCTGGCCTGTGCCAGACCTGCAGCTTCTGAAGGATATTTGGGACCCTGAGACCCTGAGTGAGATTCAGTCTTCAGCTGGAATCCCTGGGGAGCTGGCTAGAGTCCTGAATATCAGAGAAAGACTCTTGACTCTATTCATCAACATATCTGGAACTGAATCCTTGCACTGCTGTTTTACTGGCTATATGAGAAACTCACTTCTCTGAGATTCAGCTTCCTTACCTGTAAAATGAGGAAAATAATATTTATTCCAAGTGTCAAGTGGAATAAGACCATTGAGACACCTTAGATGAAATGCCTAGTGTAACACCTGGGACAAAATAGGCATACAATGCATGCTACTCATAACAACCCTCTCCACTGCAATGACCCCTCTCCTCTCCTCATGCATAGAAGAGGCTTCCTTGTAGGACAGGATAGATCCCAAGAAAACAGCCATGGAAAGCTCCCTGGTTCTCCGGGTTAAATTGCTGATTTCTAACTGAACTAACTCCCTCTGTAACTGTAGGCAAGTCTGTTTCCTTCTCTGAGTCTCAGTCTCCTTATCTGTCAAATGAAACTGGGCAGTTAGACTAAGTGGTCTAAGTAACTTCCTAGCTCTGATTTTGTGTGATTCAAAACCTGTCTAAAATTCTGATTATTCAGAACTAGTTATTCATTTGTTCATTCAACAAATATATATGAAGCACCTACTATGCACCGGGCATTGCTCTAAGTGCTGGCAATGAAGTATTTGGAAAAACAGATAAAAACTGCTACTTCTTAAGGCTCAATGATATCAATAAATAAAATCAATCAATAAAAGATGTAGTGCAGTGGCTCATACCTGTAATCCTAGCACTTTGGGAGGCTGAGGCTGGTGGATTGCCTGAGCTCAGAAGTTTCAGGCCAGCCTCGTCAACATGATGAAACCCCATCTCTACTAAAATACAAAAAAGTAGCACATCTGTAGTCCCAGCTACTCAGGAGGCAGAGGTAGGATAATCATTTGAACACAGGAGGCAGAGGTTGCAGTGAGCCAAGATCACGCCACTGCACTCCAGCCTGGGTGACAGAGCAAGACTTTTGATAGAAATGTTGGGAAGCAGGTATTTCTTTTACCATTGAATTTAGAGCCTTGAGGATGTAAGCTTGGCCCTGTTGGCCACCATCTTGTGACCATAGAGAATAATTTATCTAAGAATGACACCAATATACAAAAGAGCAGAGCTCAGGGAGGAGAGACCAAGGCTGAATCGTAAAGATCATTTGAGGCACTAGATCCAGCTGTGCCTAAAGCTAGAGATACACATAGCCTTATCAATGTCATGAGTTGATTAATACCTTTTTAACAAAAAACCTCAAGCCTTCTTGAGTGAGCTTTAGTTACTTGCAATAGAAATAAATCCCGAATAATATACGTTCTCACCACCTTTCCTATGTTCTAGTCACTTAGGGTCACTTGCCAATCCCAAATAAGCCATGATCTTTCACAGCTCCATCTTTGGCATATGCTGTTTCTTCTGTGTGGAATTTCTTACCTGCTTTTTTCATAGATGTCTGCCTATCTTACAAGAGTCACTCACAGCAAGGATGTCTGCAACAGTAGAGTAAGAACCTCTAAAAATCTGCTCCTCCTTGAAAGCAATGAGAACTCTGGCACAAATGATCAAAATCAACTTTTCCAGAACTCTAGAAATTAACCAAAAGCTTGCAACAGAGACTAACCAGAATCTTGCAACAATCCAAGTAGTTTTATTTTTAAAATGCCTGCTGATTCTTCGTAAGAACAGTGAGTTTTGTGGGGTTCGGGCTTGCCCTATTCTCCATCTCTTTCTTTCCAGATCCACGGTAGTCTTGAGAACCAGCAGCCTTAAAGCCATCAGATGGGGCAGACAAGGTTTGGAGATACTCAAAGAGCTCAATTCCCAGATAGTTACTACCTGACCTGCCTGGCAGCTCCCTGGAAAACGACTACTCACAGTATTTGCTTTTATTTGACCTGGCTCAGCATTCAGTCAGTGGGAAACATTCTATCCCGAGTGAATTTTTAAAAAATAATCAGTGGCAATTATTTAACATTACAACAGCAGTACTAATTGGGGTAAACAAGAGGCTATCTGGCCAAAAATTTAAAAGGAAGATCTAAGGAATGAGATGTTCAGAAGGGGCTTTGCCATGCTCTGACAAACTCCTAGGGTTCTGGAACGCCACTCACATGTTCAGGGCTGTGTGCCTGCTCCAGATATACCTGAGAAAGCCCTGAGGTTTCAACTCTGGCTGGCATTTAGACTTCATAAAAGTAGAAAATGAAGGCTAAGGCAAAGTTGTAAACTGCTGGATCACTGAAGAGATGCCCCAACACAGACACGCCCCTCATCACAGGGCAGATGATGATTGGTTCAAGGCACTTAAGGTAGTCTCTGTCCAATCATTAGTTGACCAGTAAGCTAACCATGCATATCCTTCAGTAGCCAAATTAAGACAGAGAGTACACTTTATAGAATTGGTTGGAAAATCACTGAACAAACAACAACAACTGAAACAAACAGTAACAGAAAGAAACCCTGGGAGTGGGGAGAAACTGATTTCCAGAGTTGTGGCATTATATTATTTAAAATGTACAGTTTTCAACAAACAATTATGAGCTAGGCAAAGAGGCAAAGTATGTGCCACATGCAGGAAAAAGAAGTGAGCAATAGAAACTGTCCTTGAAGAGGCACAAAAGTTTGGACTTACTAGACAAAGACTTTAACTCATCTAATATAAATATGTACATTGAAAATTAATTTATAGAATTCATCACATCAACAAGTGAAATAAAAAATGACATGATCATATCAATAGATGCAAAAAATTATTTGAAAAAATTCAACACTGGTTCATGATGTTTTTAAAAAATCTCCCTTGATAAAGAACATCTAAAAAAGACTTACAGCTAACATCAAAACCAATGGTGAGAAACTAGGTGGCTTCCTGCTAAGATCAGACACAAGGCAAAGGTGTCTGATCTCATCACTTCTATTTAACATCATACTGGCAGGCCTGGCTAGGACAGTGAGATTAAAAAAAGAAATAAAAGGTATACAGATTGGGAAAGAAGAAATAAAAAGTCTTTGTTCACAGATTATATGATAGTCTATGACAAAAATCCTAAAGAATCAACAAAAAAAAAATCCCCTGGAACCAACAAGCTGTTATAGCAACATTGCAGGATACAAGATTAATATATAAGTATATGCATTTTTAAACTGAAGGAAGCCACCTCTAAATAATTAAAGGCCATTCAACTTGGAAAGGAAGAAGTAAAATTATGTTTATTCACAGATGACATGGTTTTATATATAGAAAAACCCTAACAATTCCACAAAACACTGTTAGAACTAATAAACAAATTCAGCAAAGTTGCACAATACAAAATCAACACGCAAAAATAAGTTGTGGGTCTATACACTAACATTGAACAATATGGAAAGAAAATTAAGAGAACAATTACATTGACAATAGCATCAAAAAGAGTGAAATACTTAGGAATAAACCTAACCAAGGAGGCAAAAGGACTGTACACTGAAAACTATAAAATGTTGGCCAGTTGCAGTGGCTCATGCCTGTAATCCCAGCACATTGGGAGGCCAAGGTGGGAGGATTGCTTGAGGCCAGCAATTCAAGACAACCCTGGGCAACATAGTAAGACCCTATCTCTACAAAAATAAAAATTAAAAATTAGTTAGGGATGAAGGCATGCATCTGGGGTCCCAGCTACTCAAGAAACTGAGGTGGGGAGAAAGCTTGGGCCTCAAGTGGAGGAGGTTGAGGCTGCAGTGACCTATGGTCACACCACTGCACTCCAGCCTGGGTGTCAGAGCAAGGCCTTATTGCAAAAAAAAAAAAAAAAAATTACTGAAGGGCCAGACACAGTGGCTCATGCCTATAATCCCAGAACTGTGGGAGGCCAAGGCAGGTAGGGTTGCTTGAGCTCAGGAGTTTGAGACCAGCCTGAGCAATATAGCAAGACCTCATCTCTACTAAAAATAAAAAATAAAAATAAAGAAAGCTGGGCACGGTGGTGCACACCTCTCATGCAAACCACTCAGGGGATGTCATAGACTATCATATAATCTGTGAATTATCATATGATCTGAGTAGGAGGCTAAGGTGGGAGAATTGCTTGAGCCTGGGAAGGATTGCTTGAGCCTGGGAGATCAAGGCTGCAGTGAGCTGTGATCGTGCCACTGCACTCCAGTCTGGATAGAGTGAGACCTCATCACACACACGTGAAAAAGTTGCCGAAGGAATTTAAAGAAGACACAGAAAATTGAAGGATATCTGTGGTCGTGGATTGGAAGACTGAGGTGATAGTACTGCCTAAAGAGATCCATAGATTCAGTGCAATCCCTATAGAAATTCCAATAGCATTTGTGGCTTTTTTTTTTTTTTTTTTTGCAGAAACAGAAAAGCTCATCCTAAAATTCATATGGCATCTCAAGTGACGTGAATAGCCAAAACATTCTTGAAAAGAAGAAAAAAGATGGAGAATTCACATTTTTTTGATATCAAAGCTTACTACAAATCTCCAGTAATCGAAACCATGAAGTACAGACTGGCATAAAGACAGACATACAGACCAATGGAATAGAGCCCAGAAGTAAATCTTCACATATATGGTCCAATGACTTCTTACAAGAGTGCTGAAACCATTCAATGAGGAAAGTACAGTATTTTCAACAAATGGTTCTGAGAAAACGAAATATCCACGTGCAAAAGAATAAAGTTAGATCATTATCTAACATCGTATACAAAAATTAACTCAAAATAAATCAAAGGCTTAAAAATAAGAGCTAAAACTATAAAACTCTTGTAAGAGAATGTGTGGAGAGGGGAGAATCTTCAATGTATTGGATTTAAAAATAAGTTATTGGATATGATGCCAAAAGCACAGCTGCAAAAGAAAAAAAAGATTTCTAATTTCACTAAAATTAGAAGTTTTCTTCATTAAAGGACACTATTAACTCAGTAAAAAGGAATGGGGAAAACATTTTGTGAATCTATGGAATGGGAGAAAATATTTGCAAGTCACATATCTAATAAGGAATTAATATCCAGAATATATAAATAACTCCTAAAACTCAACAACAACAACAACAAACAACTCAATTCGAAAATGAGCAAAGGTCTGGGCATGGTGGCTCATGCCTCTAATCCCAACACTTTGGGAGGCCGAGGCAAGTGGATCACCCTGAGGTCAGGAGTTGGAAACCAGTCTGGCCATCATGGTGAAACATCGTCTCTACTTGTATT
>NW_016107897.1:813448-828530 GCF_001604975.1 Cebus imitator | reverse complement strand
TCTTGTTGCCCAGGCTGGAGTTCAATGGCACAATCTGGGCTTGTCACAACCTCTGCCTCCCGGGTTCAAGCGATTCTCCTGCCTCAACCTCCCAAGTAGCTGGGATTACAGGCATTCACCACCATGCCTGGCTAATTTTGTATTTTTAGTAGAGATGCGGTTTCTCCATGTTAGTCAGGCTGATCTCAAACTCCTGATCTCAGGTGATCCACCTGCCTTGGCCTCCCAAAGTGTTGGGATTACAGGCGTGAGCCACCTCACCCAGCCCTGTCTCTACTAAAAATTAGCCAGGGATGGTGGTGCACACCTGTAGTCCCAGCTACTCGGGAAGCTGAGGTAGGAGAATTGCTTGAATCTGGGAGGCGGAGGTTGCTATGAGCCAATATTGCGCCACTGCACTCCAGCCTCCGCAATAGAGCAAGACTCTGCCTCAACAACATCAAGGAGCAAAGATGAGCAAAGGGCCAGGTGTAGTGGCTCACACCTGTAATCCCAGCAATTTGGGAGGCCAAGGCCGGTGGATCACTTAACCTCAGGAGTTCGAGACCAGCCTGGCCAACATGGTGAAACCTCATCTCTACTAAAAATAGAAAAATTAGCTGGGTGTGGTGGTGTGCACCTGTAGTCCCAGCTACTCGAGAGGCAGCAGAATCTCTTGAACCTGGGAGGCAGAGGTTGCAGAGATGGCACCATTGCACTTCAGCCTGGGCAAGAGAGTGAAACTCCATCTCAAACAAAACAAAACAAAACAAAACAAAACAAAAAACATGAATGACCAAAGGACTTGAATAGACATTTCTCCAAAGAAGAGAGACAAATGGCTAATGAGCACATAAGAAGATATCCAGTGAGATATTGCTACTTCATACCAGTTATGATGGCTTTATAAAAACAAAAACAGGCCAGATGTGGTAGCTCACGCCTGTAATCCCCGCACTTTGGGAGGCCGAGGCAGGCAGATCATGTGAAGTTGGGAGTTCGAGACTAGCCCGATCAACATGAAGAAACGCTGCTTCTACTAAAAATACAAAATTAGCTGGGCATGGTGCCACATGCCTGTAATCCCAGCTACGCAGGAGGCTGAGGCAGGAGCATCCCTTGAACCGGGGAGGCAGAGGTTGCAGTGAGCTAAGATCGTGCCATTGTACTCCAGCCTGGGTGACAAGAGCAAAACTCCATCTCAAAAAAAAGAAAACAACAAATGTTGACCAGGATAAGGAGAAATTGGAACGCTTGTGCACTGCTACTGGGAATATAAAATGGTACAGCTTCTGTGAAACACAGTATGACAAAATAAAAATTAATGCAGAAGTATCAAATGATCAAGCAATTCCACTTTTGAGTATATACTCCAAAGAATTTAAAGCAGGAATTTGAACAAATATTTGTACACTTATGCTCATAGTAGCATTATTCATGATAGCCAAAAGGGAGCAACAATCCAAATGTTTATCAATGGGGTAAATCAATAAACAAAACGTGGTATAGACATACAGTGGAATATTACACAGCCTTAAGAATGAAGAAAGTTCTGACATATGCTATAGTAAGGACGAAACTTGAAAACATTATGTCAAGTGAAAAATAAGCAATATATAGAAGAAAAAAATATTGTATGATTCCATTTATACCTAGCTAGAGTACCTAGAGTAGTCTCAAATTTATAGAGACAAAATATTAGAATGGTGATTGCTAGGGGCTGAAGGGAGGAGAGACTTGGAAGATATTATTTAAAGGATATAGAGTTTTAGTTTCAGAAGATGAAAAGGTACTGAAGATGAATGATGGTAATGATTGCCCAACAATGTGAATTCACTTGATTCCATGATATGTACAGTTGGCCCCCTGTATCCACAGGTTCTGCATCTGCTGATTCAACCAAATCAAAAACATTTAGAAAAAATATTGATTTGGAATATTTTGATTTAGAACTCAATTCAAAAATATTTGGAAAGAAGCAATAAAAATAATAATATAACAAAAATAATACATGAAAATAATACAGTATAACACTCATATAATATTTATATTGTATTAGATATTGTAAGTAATGTACAGATGATTTAAATTCTACATGAAGATGTGTGTAGGTTATACACAACTACTATGTCATTTCATATAAGGGACTTGAATATCCATGGATTTCAGTATCCATGGGGGAGGGTCCTGGAACCAATCCTTTGCAGGTACTAAGGTATAACTATACACTGAAAAATAGTTAAAATGGGCTAGACATGGTGACTCACACCTGTAATCCCAGCACTTTGGGAAGCTAAGGAGGGAGGCTTGCTTGAGGCCAGGAGTTCAAGAACAGCCTGGGCAACATAGGAAGATCTCATCTCTACCAAAAAGTAGAAAAAAAATTAGCTGGGCATGGTGGCATGCACCTGTAGTCCTAGCAACTGGGGAGGATGAGGCAGGAGGATCCCTTGAGCCCAGAAGTTCAAGGCTGCAGTAAGTCAAGTTCACATCCCACTGCACTCCAGCCTGCACAACATGGTGAGACTCTGTCTCAAAAATAAATAAAATATTTAAAAACATATAAAAAGGGTTAAAAAGGGTAAATTTAATGTTACATATATTTTCATACACACACAGAAGAACACATAAACCAAATAGAAATTTTGGAGTTAAGAAGTACAGTAGGCTTGGCGTGGCAGCTCATGTCTGTAATCCCAACATTTTGGGAGGCTGAGGCAGGTGGATCACTTGAGGTCAGGAGTTCAAGACCAGCCCGGCCAACATGGTGAAACCCCATCTCTACAAAAGTACAAAATTAGCCTGGCATGGTGGCACATGCCTGTAATCCCAGCTACTCAGGAGGCTGAGGCAGGAGAATAGCTTGAACCTGGGAGGCAGAGGTTGTGGTGAGCCAAGATCATGCCATTGCACTCCAGTCTGAGCAAAAAGAGTGAAACTCCGTCTCGGAAAAAAAAAAAAAAATTAGCCAGGTGTGGTGGTGGGCACCTGTAATCCCAGCTACTTGAGAGGCTGAGACAGAAGAATCACTTGAATCCAGGAGGTGGAGGTTGCAGTGAGCCAAGATCATGCCATTGCACTCCAGCCTGGGCAACAGAGTGAGACTGTCTCACAAACAAACAAAAAAGTACAGTGAATGGAATTTAAAATTCACTAGAGGGGCTCAACAGCAGATTTAAGCTGGCAGAAGAAAAAAATCAGCAAATCTGAACTTGAACTGAGATTCTCAAGTTTGAAGAATAAAAAGAAAAAAAAATGAAGAAAAATGAGATTTTCAGAGACATGTGGGACAACATCAAGTGTACCAACACATGTGTAATGCGAGTTTCAGACAGAGAAAAGAAAGATAAAGGGGCAGAAAGAATACTTGGAGAAAAAACTGGCCAAAAGCCCCTAGTTTGATGAAAAACATGAATTTACATGTTGAGAAGCTCAACAAATGTGAATTAGGATAAATGCAATGTGATCCACACGTAGGCACATCATGGTCAATTGATAAAAGTCACAGACAAAGAGAAAAGCTTTAAAGCAGTAAGAGAAAAATGATTTATCACATACAAGTGTGTCGGCAATGAGATTAATAGCTAACTTCTCATCAGAAACCATGGAAGCCACAAGGCAGAGGGATGGCAAATTCAAAATGCTGAAAGAAAAATATTTTCAACCAAGATTTCTATGTCCAGCAAAATTATTCTTCAAAAATGGGGAATAAATTAAGGCACTACAAGATATTTTTTTAAATAAACAGAGATTTCCTTGTTAGCAGATCTGCACCACAAGAAACACTAAGGAGGCTCTTTGGGATAAAATGAAAGAGCTCTAGATGATCATTTGAATCCACAGAAAGAAATAGAGCATGGTAAAGGTACTACATAGTTATATCAAAGTCAGTATAAATGCATTTTTGTTTGTGATGCATTTTTCCTTCTATGTGACTTAAAAGACAATGGCATAAAGCAATAATAACAAAACTCTGGATAAGCTTATAATGTGTAAAGATGACATTTTTATGACAATAACAGCACAAAAGAAGGGGAGGGAATGGAGATATATGGGAGCAAGTTTTTTGTAGACTATTGACATTTAGTACAAATCCAAACTAGACTGCTTTACATTAAGATCTTATTGTAATCCCCAGGGTGACTACTAAGAAAATGGCTCAAAAAATACATAGTAGACTGCTCATCTCGAGGGGGGTGCCAAAATGGCTGAGAGGAGGCAACACCGGAGTGCAGCTTCCAGCAAATGAGACACAGAGGGCTAGAGGACTTCACGATTCCAAGTGAGGTGCCCAGTTCCTTGTGGTGGAACTGGAAGGATTCTGAAAATCACCCAGGGAAGGTGAGCCAAGAAGCAGGATGAGTGCAGCCCAGGGAGGGTGTGTCCCCACCTGGAAAGTGCAGCCTGCTCAGAGGGTTGGGGACTTCACCCCCTCAGTCCTCTGATTCGGATCCTGTGGTTCCCTCAACCCTCCTGCAACCCGTGGTCCACAAGAGCCCTGCCAGACTGAGGGGTGCTGTGTATTGTCCATGCAAATCTGAGTGACGGCTCCTGCCTGGTGCCGCAAGTTGGCATGGACCTGGGCGGCAGTGTGGACTAATGCCAGCAGGATGAAACTACCTGTCCCACAGAAAGAGGCAGAGTTGAAAGCAGGGAAACAGGCCATAAGGCCTCGTAGGCCCCACACCCCACAAAACTCAAACTGAAGCTCGTGCGCTAGAGAGCTTCCCAGAGAAATCACCAGTCTAATCCCAACCACGAAGATTGAGCTTGGGGAAGGAGAGACGCCATTGGGAAGGTGGGGCCAATCTCATCTGCCTAAACAAACTCCAGGGGAAGACCATCCACCCAGCAGCCTGACTGAATCTGAGGCAGCCCAGCAGCACCTCTATAGGCCAAAAAAGATATAGGTCCAACCTCAACAAAAAGCACATACACTCAAGAGATTGCTCCGGAAATTATCAACTTCAAAAATCAAAGGGAAATAAATCCACGAAGATGGGAAAAAAACAGCTTCTGGTGTTTTTCTTAATCCATCAAAGACCAGAACACCAATTCTCCCCCCAGGGATCACAGCTCCTCACCATCAAGGGAAAAAACAAGACAGAGAAAGAGTTTGATGAATTGACAGAAGCAGGCTTCAGAAGATGGGTAATAACAAACTTTTCTGAGTTAAAAGACCATGTTCTAACTCAATGTAAAGAAACTAAGAACCTTGAAAAAAGGTTAGACAAAATGCTAACTAGAATAACCAGCCTAGAGAAGAACATAAATGACTTGATGGAGCTGAAGAACACAGCACAGGAACTTTGCAAAGAGTACACAAGTTCCAATTGAAGATCAAGTCAATGAGAAAAGATGACAAGGCAAGATTAGAGAAAAAAGAGTGAAAATAAACAAATAAAACCTCCAAGAACCATGGGATTATGTGAAAAGACCTAATCAGCACTTGATTGGCATACCTGAATGTGATTGGGAGAATCAATCCAAGCTGGAAAACACTCTTCAGGACATTATCCAAGAGAACTTCCCCAATCTAACAAGGCAGGCCAATACTCAAATCCAGGAAATACAGAGAACACCACAAAGATAATCCTCAAGAAGAGCAACTCCAAGGCACATAATCATCAGATTCACCAGGGTTGAAATGAAGGAAAAAATCCTAAAGGCAGCCAGAGAGGAAGGACAAGTCACCCACAAAGGAAAGACCATAAGACTCACAGCGGATCTCTCAGCAGAAACCCTACAAGCTAGAAGGGAGTGGGGGCCAATATTCAACATCCTTCAAGAAAGAACTTTCAACACAGATTTTCGTATCCAGCCAAACTAAGCTTCATAAGTGAAGGAGAAATAAAATCCTTTATGGACAAACTTGCTGAGAGGTTTCATCACTACAAGACCTGCCTTACAAGAGCTCCTGAAGGAAGTACTAAACATGGAAAGGAACAACCAGTACCAGCCACTGCAAAAACACACCAAATGGTAAAGAACAACAACACAATGAAGAAACCACATCAACTAACAGGCAAAACAACCAGCCAGCAACAAAATGGCAGGATCAGATTCAAACATAACAATATTAACGTTAACTGTAAATGGCCTAAATGCTTGAATCAAAAGACACAGATTGGCAAACTGGATAAAAAGTCAAGACACATCAGTGTGCTATATTCAGGAGACTCATCTCACATGCAAAGACTCACATAGACTCAAAATAAAGGAATGGAAGAAGATTTACCAAGCAAATGGAGAGCAAAAAAAGCAGGGGTAGCAATCTTAGTCTCTGATAAAACGGACTTTAAACCGATAAAGATCAAAAGAGACAAAACAAGACATTACATAATGGTAAAAGGATTGATGGAATGAGAAGAGCTAACTGTCCTAAATATATATGTACCCAATGCAGGAGCACCCAGATACATAAAGCAGACTCTTAACAACCTACAAAGAAACTTAGACATCTGCACAATAATAATGGGAGACTTTAACACTCCACTGACAATATTGGACAGATCAATGAGACAGAAAGTCAACAAGGATATTCAGGACTTGAATGCACATCTGGACCAAGTGGACCTAATAGACATTTACAAAACACTCTACCCCAAATCCACAGAACATACATTCTTCTCAGCACCACATCACACTTAGTCTAAAATTGACCACATAATTGGAAGTAAATCACTCCTCAGCAAATGCAAAAGAATGGAAATCATAACAAACAGTATCTCAGACCACAGCGCAATCAAACTAGAACTCAGGATTAAGAAAAGCACTCAAAACCACACAACTACATGGAAACTGAACAACCCGCTCCTGAATGACTACTGGATAAACAAGGAAATGAAGGCAGAAATAATGATGATCTTTGAAACCAATGAGAATGAAGACACAACATACCAGAATCTATGGGACACATTTAAAGCAGCGTCTAGAGGGAAATTTATAGCAATAAATGCCCACATGAGAAAGAAGGAAAGATCTAAAATCGACACCGTATCATCAAAATTGAAAGAGCTAGAGGAGCAAGATCAAAAAAACTCAAAAGGAAGCAGAAGACAAGAATTAACTTAAGATCAGATCAGAAATGAAGGAGATAGAGACAAAAAAAAAAAACCCTTCAAAAAATCAATAAATCCAGGAGCTGGTTTTTGAAAAGATCAACAAAATAGACCACTAGCCAGACTAATAAAAAAGAAAAGAGAGAAGAGTTGAATAGATGCAATAAAAAACGAAAAAGGGGAGATCACCAGCGATTCCTCGGGAATACAAAGTACCATCAGAGATTACGACAAACAGCTCTGTGCACATAAGCCAGTAAATCTGGAAGAAATGGATTAATTCCTGGACACTTGCACACTCCCAAGACTAAGCCAGGAAGAAGTTGAAACCCTGAATAGTCCAATAACAAGGTCTGAAGTCGAGGCAGCAATTAATAGCCTACCAACCAAAAAAAGTCCAGTTCCAGATGGGTTCACAGCTGAATTCTACCAGATGTACAAAGATGAGCTGATACCATTCCTGCTGAAACTATTCCAAACAATACAAAAAGAGGGAATCATCCCTAACTCTTTCTATGAGACTAACATCATCCTGATACCAAAATCTGGCAGAGACACAATTAAAAAGGAAAACTACAGGCCAATATCTATGATGAATATTGATGCAAAAATCTTCAAAAAAATACCAGCAAGTCGAATCCAACAACACATCAAAAAGCTTATCTACCATGATCAAGTAGGCTTCATCCCAGGGATGCAAGGCTGGTGCAACATATGCAAATCTATAAACATAATCCACCACATAAACAGAACCAAAGACAAAAACCATGTGATTATCTCAATAGATGCAGAGAAGGCCTTTGACAAAATTCAACAGCCCTTTATGCTGAAAACTCTCAATAAACTATATATCAATAGAACGTATCTCGTAATAATAAAAGCTATTTATGACAAATCCACAGCCAATATCATACTGAACAGACAAAAACTAGAAGCATTCCCTTTAAAAACTAGCACTAGACAAGGATGCCCTCTCTCACCATTCCTATTCAATACAGTATTGGAAGTTCGAGCCAGAGCAATTAGGCAAGTAAAAAAAATAAAGGGTATTCAATTAGGAAAAGAGGAAGCCAAATTGTCCCTATTTGCAGATGGCATGATCATATATCTAGAAGACCCCATCGTTTCAGCCCAAAACCTCCTCAAACTAATAAGCAACTTCAGCAAAGTCTCACGATACAAAATCAAAGTGCAGAAATCACAAGCATTTCTATACACAAACAACAGATGAAAAGAGAGCCAAATCATGAGTGAACTCTCATTTACAATTGCTACAAAGAGAATAAAATACCTAGGAATACAACTAACAAAGGATGTAAAAGATCTCTTTAAGGAGAACTACAAACCACTGATCAAGGAAATAAGAGACGACACAAACAGATGGAAAAACATTCCATGCTCATCGTTAGGAAGAATCAATATTGTGAAAATGGCCATACTGCCCAAAGTAATTTATAGATTCAATGCTATCCCCATCAAGCTACCATTGACCTTCTTCGAACATATGGAAAAAAAACCACTTTAAACTTCATATGGAACCAAAAGAGCACCTGCATAGCCAAGACAATCATAAGCAAAAAAACAAAGCTGGAGGCATCATGCTACCTGACTTCAAACTATACTACAAGGCTCTCAGTAATCAAAACAGCATGATACTGATACCAAAACAGAGATAGAGACCAATGGAACAGAGCAGAGGCCTCAGAAGCACTGCCACACAACTACAACCATCTGATCTTTGACAAACTGACAAAAACAAACAATGGGGAAAGGATTCCCTGTTTAATAAATGATGTTGGGAAAACTGGCTAGCCGTATGCAGGAAGCTGAAACTGAATCCCTTCCTTACACCTTACACTAAAATTAACGCCAGATGGATTAAAGATTTAAACATAAGAACTAACATCATAAAAACCCTAGAAGAAAACCTAGGCAACACCATTCAGGACATAGGCATAGGCAAGACTTTATGACTAAAACACCAAAAGCATTGGCAACAAAAGCCAAAATAGACAAATGGGACCTAATTAAACTCCAGAGCTTCTGCAGAGCAAAAGAAACAATCAATAGAGTGAACCAGCAACAACAGAATGGGAAAAAATTTTTGCAATCTACCCATCTGACAAAGGGCTAATATCCATAATCTACAACAAACAAACAGATTTATGAGAAAAAAAAAACACACAAACTCATTCAAAAGTGGGCAAAGGATATGAACAGACACTTTTCAAAAGAAGACATATATGAGGCCAACAAACATATGAAAAAATGCATATCATCACTGGTCATTAGAGAAATACAAATCAAAACCACATTGAGATACCACCTCACGCCAGTTAGAATGGCCATCATTAAAAAATCTGGAGACAACAGATGCTAGAGATGATGTGGAGAAAAAGGAACACTTTTACACTGTTGGTGGAGTGTAAATTACTTCAACCATTATAGAAGACAGTGTGGTGATTTCTCAAGGATCTAAAAATAGAAATTCTATTTAACCCAGCAATCCCATTACTGGGTATATACCCAAAGGATTATAAATTATTCTATTATAAAGACACATGCACACTTATGTTTGTTGTGGTGCTGTTTACAATAGCAAGGACTTGGAACCAACCCAAATGCCCATCAATGATAGACTGGACAAAGAAACGTGGCACATATACAGCATGGAATACTATGCAGCCATAAAAAATGACGAGTTCATGTCCTTGTAGAGACATGGATGAATCTAGAAACCATCATTCTCAGCAAATTGACACAAGAACAGAAAAACCAAACACTGCATGTTTTCACTCATAGGTGGTTGATGAACAATGAAAACACTTGGGCACAGGGAAAGGAACAACACTCACTGCGCTAGGTGAGGAGGTGGAGAGGAGGAGAAGGGAGGGACAGCGGGGAGTGGGGCAGATGGGGAGGCATAACACCGGGAGTAATGCCTGATGTAGGCGACAGTTCATGGTGGGGGGATATGGCATGTATGTACTGATGCAACAATCCTGCAGGATGCAGGATGTGCACATGTACCCAGAGCCCAAAGTACAATAAAATTTAAAAAATTAAAAATTAAAAATATTTACATAGAAAAAGAAATAAAAGAATTAATATGGTACACTCTAAAGTATCTAACACAGAAGTAGGCCGTAATGGAGGAATACAGCATCAAAAAAGAGATAAGACACATAAATAACAAATAAAATGGCAGGTATAATTTCAACCTTACTAGTAATTTCCTTAAATATCAATTGATTAAACACTCCACTCAAAAGACAGGGATTGGCAGAATAACAACATGATGGCCAGACATGTTTCTTGCCTGTAATAGCAGCACTTTGGGAGGCTGAGGCAGGAAGATAACCTGAGGTGAGGAGTTCGAGACCAGCCTGGCCAACATGGTGAAACCCTGTCTCTAATAAAAANGAGTCAGGCATGTTGGTGGGGCCTGTAATCCCAGCTACTTGGGAAGCTGAGGCAAGAGAATCCGTTGAACCCAGGAGACAAGGTTACACTGGGCAGAGATTGTGCCACTGCACCCCAGCTTGGGTGACAGAAAAGAGGGAAGAAATAAACAATTCAATAATAATTGTTGGAGACTTTAATATGCCACTTTGGATAATTAGCAAAACAACTAGACAGATTATCAACAAAGATATAGAAGATTTGGACAACACTGTCAACTGACCTAACAGCCGTATCGAGAACACTCCACCAAACAACAGTTTCTTTTTAACATATTCCTCTCAAGTGCTTATGGAACATTCTGTAGAACAGATCACATGTTAGATCATAAGACGAGCCTCAGTAAATTTATTTTTATTTTTTGAGATGAAATCTCACTTTGTTGCCAAGGCTGCAGTTCAGTGGTGTAATCTTGGCTTACTGCAACCTCTGTCTCCTGGGTTCAAGCAATTCTCCTGCCTCAGCCTGCCGAGTAGCTGGGACTACAAGTGTGCACCACCATGCAGGGCTAATTTTTGTATTTTTAATAGAGATGTGGTTTTGCCATGTTGATCAGGCTGGTCTCAAACTCCTAATCTCAGGTAATCCGCCCACCTTGACCTCCCAAAGTGCTATGGTTGCAGGCATGAGCCACCATGCCTGGCCAGCCTCAGTAAATTTAAAATGATTGAAATAATATAAGACATATTCACTCAAAATGGAAAAAAAAATGAAAGTCAATAAAACAAGAAAATTTTGGAAATTCAGTAACGTATGAAAATTAAGTAACACATTCCTAAATAACCAAACATTTTGAGATGAATGAAAACAGAAACACAACACACAATAAATTATGTGATGCAGCTAAAGCAATAGTCAGAGGAATATTTGTAGCTAAATGCCTGTATAAAAAAATAACAAATATTTCAAACAATACCCTATCCTTCCACCATAAAAAAAACTACAAAAAGAAGAGCAAAATAAACCCAAAGCAAGGAGAAAGAGGGAAATAACAGAGTTTAAAGCAGAAATTAATTGAATAAAGTATAGAAAAGCAATACAGAGAATAAAAATAACCAATAGTTCTTCAAGCATGTCAATATGAATTGAAAAACCATTAGCTAGGCTGGTCAAGAATAAAAGAGAGGACACAAATTACTAAAATGGGAAACAAAAGCAGGGACATGACTACCACCCTTTCAGAAATAAAAAGGACTATAGGGGAATACTATGAACAACTGCATGCTGATAAATTACACAATCCAGATGAAGTGGGCAAATTTATAAAAAGACAGAATGATTGAAACTGATGTGAGAAGTAGAAATTTTGAATAGACTATAAAAAATAAAGAGATTAAACTAATAATTTTAAAATCCCACAAAGACAAGCCCAGGCTCAGATGTCTTCACTGGTGAATTCTACCAAATGTTTAAAGAAAAATTAAGAAGAATTCTTGACAATAACCCCAAAAATATGAGAGTAGGAAACACTTGGCAACTCATTCTATGAGGCCAGTATTACCTTGATATTAAAACCAAAAATATCACAAGGAAAAAAAACTACAGATGAATAAATGTAGACTATAAAATGCTAAACAAAATACTAGTAATGCAGACCTAGCAACTTATTAAAAGGATTACACACCATGACCAAGGATTTTTCCCAGGAACTCAAGGTTGTCTTAACATCCAAAAGTCAATCAATGTACACTGTATTAATATCATAAAAAACAAAATATGTTCATCTCAATGGACAAAGAAATAGCACTTGGCATAATGCAATAAGCTTTCATAATAAAACACTACACAAACTAGGAATAAAAGGAAATTTTCTTATACAGATGAAAGGCACCTACAAAACACCCATAGCATTCCCACTAAGATCAAGCATAAAACAAAAATGTCTGTTTTCACCATTTCTACTAAACATTGTGCTGTAGATTCTATCCAGGGAAATTAGGCAAGAAAAATATATTTTAAAACATCCAGGTTGGAATAAAGAGGTAAAATTTTCTCTATTCGCAGGTAGCATGTCCTCGTATATAGAAAAATCCAAGGAATGCATACACACACAATATTATTAGAATGAATAAAAAAATTCAGCAGGGTTACAGGATACAAGATATATATATAAAAACTAATTGTATTTCTATACACTAGTAATGCAAAATATGAAAAAAAGATATTAAGGAAAACAATTCCATTTAAATAGCATTAAAAAAAATATTATCTGAGCTTGGTGACAGGTGCCTGTAATCCCAGCTACTTGGGAGGCTGAGGCAGCAGAATCACTTGAACGTGAGAGGCAGAGGTTGCAGTGAGCTGAGATTGCACCATTGCACTCCAGCCTGGGCAACAAGAGCAAAACTCCATCTCAAATGAATAAATAAATAAGTACCTAAGAATTGATTTAATGAAAGAAGTGCAAAACTTGTTCGTTGAAAACTATAAAATATTCCTGAAAGAAATTAAAGACGGCCTAAAGAAATGCAAAAAAAAAAAATGTTAATGTATCAGAAAGCTTAATATTGATAATAGGGTAAGAGGCCCCCAAATGATCCATAGGTTAAATCCCATTCCTATTTTAAAACCTAGTTCTTTTTTTTTTTTTTTTGCAGAAATGGGTATACTTATTCTAAAATGTATATCAAATTAGAAGAAATCTAGAAGAGTCAACACACTCTTGAATGAGAAGAACAAAGTAGGAACACTCACTGTACTCACTCTTCCCAATTTTAAATTTACTGCAAAGCTACTGTAATCAAGACACTGTAGTACTGGCATAAGCATAGACATTGAAAACAATGAAACATAATTGAGAATACAGGAATAAACCATTGCATATATGGTCAATTGATTTTCAACAAGATTGTCAAGATAATTCAGTGAAATAAGAATAGCCTTTCAACAAGTGGTGCTAGGAAAATTACATATCCACATTCAAAAGAATGAAATTTGACTGCTATCTCATACCAATTCATAACTCAAAACTTAGTGGAGACCTAAATGTAAGAACTAAAACCATAAAGGTCTTAGAAGAAAATAGTGACAATATAAAAAAATGCAAGTGACAAAAGAAGGTAAGTTCTATCTCATCAAGATTAAAAACTTTTGTGTTTCAAAGGACACTGATATAGTTTAGATATTTGTTCCCACCAAATCTCATATTCAAATGTAATCCCCAGTGTTGGAGGTGGGGCTCGGTGGGAGGTGTTTGGGTTATGGGGGCAAATCCCTCATGACTGGGTGCTGTCCTGGTACTAGTAAGTTATTGTGAGATCTGATTGTTTAAAAGTGTGTGTCGACTCCCCCTAACCCCCCTGCTTCTGCTATGTGATGTGCCTGCTCCTACTTCACCTTCTGCCAAGAATAAAAGCTCCTGGAGCCCTTGCCAGAAGCCAAACAGATGATGATTCTGTGCTTGTACAGCCTACAGAACTGAGATAATTAAACCACTTTTCTTTATAAATTACTCAGTCTCAGGTATTCCTTTAGAGCAATGCAAGAATGGCCTAACACAGACACCATCAGGAAATAAAGAGACAAATACACATCACAAGATTGAAGGAGATATTTACCAATCATACACCAGATAAAGGACTTGTGTTCAAAATATATAAATAATTCTTACAATCCAACAACAAAAAACAATCCAAGAGCCTGACAGCAGTCTGCTCAGGGCTGCTGCCACTGATAGCAACCACATCCCACTTCCAAAAGCTGGACCACCTTGCATCCATTTGCCCAGCCCAGTGGCCCAGTGGCTGGCCCACTCACCCTACCACAGACACTGCTGGCGCCCATCCACCTCACCTGCGGGCCTGGGAATTTGCCTACTTACTGCATTGTAGACACTGCTGATGGCTTTATTTTTCAATTCCAGCAAACAGTAGCCCTAATTCTCAAAGTATACAAAAAGTTGAAGAGGAGATAATTCTTCTTAACTTATGTTATGAGGCCAGCATTACTCTGATACCAAAAACAGACAGGGATACAACAACAACAACAAAAACTACAGGCCAATATCCTTAATGAAGATAGATGTAAAATTTCTTAACAAAATAACAGCACATCAAATTCAACAACACATCAAAAAGATAATACACCATGATCAAGTGGGATTTATCCCAGGAATGCAAGAATGATTCAACTTATGCAAATTAATAAATGCGATAGGCCACATCAACAGAATAAAGAACAAGTACCACATGATCATCTCAAAAAATACAGAAAAAGCATTTGATAAAATTCAACACCTTTTATTATAAAAAAGAAACTCTCAACAAACTGGTATAGAAGAAACATACCTTAAAGAAATAAAGCCCATAAGTGGGGCGTGGTGGCTCATGCCTGTGGTCCCAGCATTTTGGGAGGCCAAGGTGGGTGAATCACCTGAGGTCAGGAATTCAAGACCAGCCTGGCCAATGTGGTGAAACCCTGTCTCTACTAAAAATACAAAAATTAGCCAGGTGTGGTAGCAGCCTTCTGTAGTCCCAGCTACTCAGGAGGCTGAGGCGGAAGAATAGCTTGAACCTGGGAGGCAGGGGTTGCAATGAGTCAAGACTGCAACACTGCACTCCAGCCTGGGCGACAGAGCAAGA
>NW_016107897.1:808003-813273 GCF_001604975.1 Cebus imitator | reverse complement strand
ACAATCTTGGCTCACCACAACCTCTGCCTCTGAGTTCAAGTGATTCTCCTGCCTCAGCCTCCCAAGTAGCTGGGATTACAGGCATATACCACCATGCCTGGCTAATTTTTTTGTATTTTTAGTAGACGTGGAGTTTCTCCATGTTGGTCAGGCTGGTCTTGAACTCCCGACCTCAGGTGATCCACCCGTCTCAGCCTCCCAAAGTGCTGGGATTACAGGCATGAGCCACCACGCTCAGCTTAGTACTGAAAATCTTAGCCAAGACAAATAGGCAAGAAAAAGAAATAAAGGGCACTCAAATTGGAAACAAGTAAAATTGCAGACAATGATCTTATATTTTGAAAAACCTCAAGACTACACCAAAAAATTGTTAACATTGGTAAATTCAGTAAAGTTGCAGGATAAAAAAGTAAACATACAAAAGTCAGTAGCATTTTTATATGTCAACAGTGAATAATCTGAAAAAGAAATCAAGAAAGCAATCCCATTTACAATAGCTACCAAAAAAATAGGAATAAATTTAACCAAAGAAGTGAAAACTACAATGAAAACTATAAAACACTGATGAAAAAAGTTGAAGAGGGCACAAAAAATGATGGAAAGGCATGCAATGTTCACAAATTGAAATAATTAATATTGTTAAAATGTCCATGCCACCCAAAGCAATCTATAAATTCAATGCAATCCCTATCAAAATATCAAAATGCCAATGCCATTCTTCAAAGAAATAGAAAAAAACAATCCTAAAATTCATATGTAGCCACAAATACTTCAAATAGCTAAAACAATCCGGAGCAAAAAGAACAAAACTGGAGACATCACACTACCTGAAAATATACTACACCAGCCTCGGCTATATGGTGAAACCTCATCTCTACAAAAAATACAAAAACTAGCTGAGTGTGTGCCTGCATGTAGTTCCAGCTACTTAGGAGGCTGAGGTGGGAGGATTGCTTGAGCCCAAAAGATTCAGGCTACAGTTAAGTTGTGATCACACTACTGCACTTCAGGCTGGTGACAGTGTGAGATTCTGTCTCAAAATATATGTTTATACTTATATATGTAAAAAATATATATTACAAAGGTATAATAACCAAGATAGCATAGCACTGGCATAAAAACAGATATGTAGTCAAATGGAACAAAATACTAAATAGAAAAGCGAGAAATAAACCTACACATTTACAGCCGCTCATTTTTCACAAAAGTGCCAAGAACATTCACTGGGGGAAAATACAGTCTCTTCAATAAATAGTGCTGGGAAGGCTGGACATTCATATGCAGAAAAATGAAACTAAACACCCATCTCTCACCAGGTACAAAAAAAAATCAAATCAAAATGGTTTAAAAAACTTAAATGTAAGACCTGAAACCCTGAATGTACCAGAAGAAAACATTGGGGAAAATGTTTCCCAAAATTGATCTGGGCAAAGATGTTTGGGATAAGACCTCAAAAGCACAGGTGACAAAAGCAAAAATAGACTAATGGGATTACATCAAGGTAAAAAGCTTCTGTGCAGCAAAGGAAACAATCAACAGAGTGAAGAGACAACATACAGAGTGGGAGAAAATATTTGCAAACTATTTGACAAGAGATTAATAACCATAATATATAAGAAACAATTCAATAACAAATCAACAAATAATCAAATTTGAAAATAGGCAAACGATTTTAATAGACATTTCTCAAAAGAGGACATACAAATGACCAATAAGCATAGGAAAGATGATCAATCATCAGGGAAATGCTAATCAAAACCACAATGAAATATCATCTCACTGCAGTTAGAATGGCTATTATGAAAAAGACAAAAGAATAGCATATGCTGGCAAAGATGTAGAGAAAGTGGAATGCTTGTATACTGCTGGTGGGACTGCAAATCAGTACAGCCACCACAGAAAAAGGTATGGAGGCGCCTTTCGAAACTAAAAATAGATCTACCATATGATCCAGCAATCCCACTGCTAGGTATGTATCCCGAAAAAAGAAAATCAGTATAGCAAAGAGCCCTCTACACGCCCATGTTTATTGCAGCACTATTCACAATAGCCAAAATATAGAATCCACCTAAGTGAACTCAATGG
The DNA here is from genome assembly GCF_001604975.1 of Cebus imitator. Taxonomy (NCBI): domain Eukaryota; kingdom Metazoa; phylum Chordata; class Mammalia; order Primates; family Cebidae; genus Cebus; species Cebus imitator. The sequence continues at coordinate 811,188 of NW_016107897.1, read as the reverse complement.
ATGAATGGATAAAGAAAATGTGGCATATATGCACAATAGAATACTATTCAACCATAAAAAATGAAATAATGGAAATGCTATCATTTGTAGCAACATCTATGGAGCTGTAGGTCATTATGTAAAGTGAAATAAGTCAGGCACGGGAAGACAAATATCACATGTTCTTATTCATGTGGGAGCTTTAAAAGTTGATCTCATGGAGGTAATGAATAAAATAGTGGTTATAGGAGGCTGGGAAGGGTAGAGGGAAGGGAGAATGAAGAAAGATCAGTTATTGGTTGTATTAATCCGTTTTCACACTGCTATAAAGAGTTGCCTGAAGCTGGGTGCGGTAGCTCACACCTGTGATCCCAGCATTTTGGAAGGCCGAGGTGGGTGGATCACCTGAGGTCAGGAGTTCAAGACCAGCCTGGACAACATGGTGAAACCCCGTCTCTAAAAAAAAAAAAAAAAAAAGAGCTGCCTGAGACTGGATAATTTAAAAAGGAAAGAGGCTTAACTGAATCACAGTTCCCCATAACAAGGGAGGCCTCTGGAAACTTACAATTATGGCAGAAGGTGAAAGGGAAGCAAGGCACGTCTTACATGGAGGCAGGAGAGAGAGATAGAGCAAGGGAGAAACTGCCACACACTTTTAAACCATCAGTTCTTGTGAGAACTCACTCACTATCACAATAACAGCATAGGGGAAACTGCCCCCATAATTCAATCACCTCCCACCAGGTCCCTCCCCCAACATGTGGGGATTACAATTTGACATGATATTTGGGTGGGACACAGAGCCAAATAGTATTACTAGGTACAAAAATACTGTTAGATAGAGGAAATAAGTTCTAGCATTCAATTGCAAAGTACACTGACTATAGTAAATAACAATGTACTGTATATTTCAAGATAGCTAGAAGAGAAGATTTGGAATGTTCCCAACAAAAGAAAGGATAAATGTTTGAAGTGATGAACATTCCAATTACCCAGATTTGAAAATTGCACATTGTACACATGTATCAAAATATCACATGCACCCCATAAATATGTACAACTACTCTGTATAAAAAAATAGTGTAAATCTTATATGAAGCAGATAGGAATATAAATAGCTAAAAACTATGTGTAAGAGAAAAACTTGGCATTGTTTATTAATAGGTTAAAATGTGCACACTAGTTTGGGTAAATGGGAATCTATTGTATTAGTTTCTCTCCTTTGGGGTATGTTTGAAACCTCCTATAATAAAATATCTTTAGCCTGTGTGCAGTGGTTCACATCTGTAATTTCAGCACTTTGGGATGTCGAGGCGGGAGGATCACTTGAGACCAGGAGCTCGACACCAGGCTGGGCAACAAAGTGAGACCCCCATCTCTACAAAAAAAAAAAAAAATGAAATAACTAGCTAGGTGTGGTGTTATGCACCTGTAATCCCAGCTACTTGGGAGGCTGAGGAGAGAGGATCACTTGAGTCCAGGAGTTTGAGGCTGCAGTGAGCCATGATTGCACCACTGCCCTCTAGCCTGCGTGACAGAATAAGACCCTGACTCTAAAGAAAAATTTTTTTTCTTTCCTTTTCTTTGTTTTTTTGAGACAGAGTCTCGATCTGTCCCCCAGTCTGGAGTGTAGTTGTGTGATCTCCAGCTCACTGCAACCTCTGCTTCCTGGGTTCAAGCAATTCTCCTGCCTCAGCCTCCTGAGTAGCTGGGACTACAGGCACATGCCACCATGCCTGGCTAATTTTTGTGTTTTTAGTAGAGATGGGGTTTCACCATGTTAGCAAGTCTGGTCTCGAACTCTTGACCTCAAGTGATCTGCCCTCTCAGCTTCCCAAAGTGCTGGGATTACAGTCGTGAGCCACTGCATCCAGCCCCAAAATATTTTCTTTTAATGTTTTTGAAGTATTCAATGAAGATAAAAAAAACGGTAGATGATAAATGATATATCATTACATAAAGGTAAAATCTAAAGTAATAACACAGAACTGAAATAAGGAATGTTGCCTTGTTGTTAAAAAGCTTTGTGCCTATGATGGTCTAGCATATGAAATTATAAAATGAATTTCATTACTGAAGTAATTTAAATAATTTCTTAATATACATATTAATAGATTTATATGTTTGTAAATGCATGAAATATCTCTGGAAAAAATAAATAGAAACTACTAAAAGTGTCTGTGTCCCAGGAGGGAGAATGGATATTTGGAAGAAAGAGAAGGAAGGAGAAGTACTTGTCACTGAATATCCTATTGCTCCCTTTGAATTTTTGTCTAATTAAATAGACAAAAAATAAAACAAGCACACACACACACAAAAGACAAACAACTAATTAAAAATTCACAAAGTATCCAAAAATATATTTCTCAAGGAAGATACACAACTGGCTAACAACACATGAAGAGATGCTCAACATCAAAACTACAATGACAGATTGGCTCATACCCACTTGGTTGGCTATAATCAAAAATATAATAACAAGTGTTGACAAGGATGTGGAGGAACTGGAACCATCGTACACTGATGGTAGAAATGTAAAATGATGCAGCTGTTTTAGAAAACGTTTTGGCAGTTCCTCAAAATGTTATATATGAATATATCTCCAAGAGAAATGAAAACATATGTCTACAGAAGAACTTGTACATTAAGGTTCATAGCAGTATTATTCACAATAGCCAAAAAGTGGAAACAACCTAAATGTCAACCCATGAATGGGTACACAAAACATAGTTTATCCATATGATGGAATATTTCTTGGCCATAAAAAGAATGAAGTACTATTACCTGGCACAACACAGATGAAACTTGAAAACATTAAGGTAATTGAAAGAAGCCAGACACAAAATGCCACATATTGTGTGATTCCACTAGTATGAAATATTCAGAAAGGGCAAATCCATAGAGATAAAAAATAGGGCTGGGCACAGTGGCTCACGCCTGTAATCCCCACACTTTGGGAGGCCGAGGCGGGCAGATCACGAGGTCAAGAGATCAAGACCATCCTGGCCAACATAGTGAAACCCCATCTCTACTAAAATATAAAAAATTAGCTGGGCATGGTGGCGCACGTCTGTAGTCCCAGTTACTCAGGAGGCTGAGGCAGGAGAATTGCTTGAACCCGGGAGGTGGAGATTGCAGTGAGCGGAGGTCACGCCACTGCACTCCAACCTGGCACCTGGTGACAGAACAAGACTCTGTCTCAAAAA
>NW_016107897.1:803139-807939 GCF_001604975.1 Cebus imitator | reverse complement strand
AGGTGGGAAATGGAAGTGACCGCTAATGGGCAAGAGGTTTCTTTTAGGGTAGATGAAAATGTCATAAAGTTAGATAATCAAGATGGTTGCACAACTCTGTGAATATACAAAAAAAAACCACTGAATTATGGACTTTAAGGCACTGAATTTTATGGTTTGTGAATTATATATCAATAAGTCTCTTATTTTTTAGTAAGTCACTCAATGTTTCATTCCCCTGTAAAACAGTCCTGTGTACAGCAAAGACAGGAAGCAGTAGGAAAAATTGGGAAGGCCTAAACTGCCATTGATTGAGTGCTTTCCATTGGCCAGGCACTGTGCTGGGCACTTATACATACCTTAAATCATTTGAATCTAGGACTATCTTTATGAGGAGGAATGATCATCTTCATTTTATAGCTGATGAAACTGAGGCACTTGGCAGGAAGTGATGGAGGCAGGATTCAAACCCAGGTCTGTGATCCACTCCTCCCTCCTGGGGCCTGGCTATGAAGGCTCCCACCTCAGATTATATCACTTTTTAACCTCATCTCCTTGGAGATGGGGTGGCGGAGATGGTGGGCACAACCTGGTCTCAGTCTCTGATGCCCTGTTCTACTGAGCTCCCCTCTTAGGGCTAGGAGTTGGGTGGAGGAGGTGCAGATAAGCTCAGCCCTGTCTGGCTAAAACCTGTCTGGAGCTCCAGGCTCGAAGGCTGGTTGTATTTTTATCACAGGTTACAGGGAATTTCCCGAGCAGGGGATCATACCAGTTCATTATTCATAGCAGGGCAGGAGTGGGGGGCTGGGGCTGGTGGCTGGTGGCAGCTGTGCCTGAGGGCTCCTGCAGGCATTTTCTCCAGGTGACAGCATTCCCACCCTCCCTCTCCCTCACCCGAGTTCTGTCCAGGCACTGCTAGGTGCTTCACAAAGGTAACCTCATTTATACACACTATCTCATGAGTGACTTATAAGATTGCCCTAATCCCCACTATACTGAGGCACAGAGGGATTCCATGACTTGACCAAGGTCGCACAACTAATACATGTGGTAGGACGGGGTTTCAGATCCAGGTGGGAGAGGCACATTAGTGGAGACCCCTCTGCAGACGTGACATCACCTCTAGACTCAGCCTCTCTCCACCCCTGCCCCCGTGCCCTCCACTCCAGCCTCCCCACTGCAGCCAGCCCACCTGCCTGAACTCTCAAAGGTCACTCTTCCAAGCCTGTCAGCTGATGTGGCAAGGTGCACAGTCTTTCTGACTTAACAGATGAGAAAATTGAGGCCCAGGGCTGGAAAAACCATGGAGCATCACATCAGCAGCAGGGGCAACCAGAACCCGGTTCCTCTCTCTTCCAACTGAGCATTTTCTTGGTAGCAGGCAGGTAGACAAACCAGTTTTCCAGACCAGCCTGGAAAGTCTGGGATGAAGACCTTTAACCATATCCTACCCACAAAAGCACAGGCCCCAGCAGGTTCTTCCACTAAGAGGATCCCCTAAGGACCCATTGCTTCCCACACTGTCCCCCACCCCCCATATGCCCACCACTAGCTAGGGCCTTACAGAGGTGCAGGAGATGCTGGGGAGCATCAGTTCCCGGGTAGGTGGCAGGAGCAGCCTCTACATGCTGGCCCTGGCTCCAAGTATACTGTATTCCTGCTGTCTTGGGCTTCTTCAGCAGCAGCAAGCACCTTGCTCCTCCTCCTCTGGCCTCGCTCAGGATTCAGGCTGTTGCCTGGAGCCAGGCAGTCCGTGGAAGCCCCATCCTCTGTCCCCAGAGACAGCTCAAATGACCATTAAGCTCTGAACAGATGCAGGCAGTGGTGGGCAAGGGCTCAGGGCAGGAAGCATTTTGTTCTCTGCTAATTGGCCTCCCATGGTCACCAGAGAGGGTCTGGGGCCTATAAGGGAAATGGCCACATCAGTTCTCCATGGTTGCTCTTCCATGGTCCAAAACCTAAGTGCTCCAGGCCTGGTGGGCAAGCAGACGTCTGGACAGACCACACCACATAGGAGGAAAGGTGAGAAGGGAGTTTCACAGTCCAAAGGACCTCCCTGGGAGGTATAGGAGGACCAGGAAGCTTGGGGAAGGGGAGGGGGTGAGAAGTGGGCACCTTCCAGGCTCATAAAGAGCTTCCCAGCTCTGTTGCTCTGAGACTTTGGGCTCTGCTCAGCCCCTGTTATGGCCGCTGAGTTCCCTTCATCAGCTCAGACTCGTGGGCCATTATAAAGCATCTATTCCTCACCCTCTCCTATTATAACAATGGGAAAGCTGAGGCTCAGAGAGAAAGAAGGCTGTATTATGCAAATCAGTGATAGAGCTGAGCTACAACTCCACTCCACACACACACCATCCCTCACCCTGCCTCTGCCCCACGACTTCAATTTAGAGATATCAAGTCATAAGAAGGCAAGGCCTGTGAACTGCCACCTCTGTTTTTCCAGCCCCAGTGTCTGGTGTTTAGTAAGAACTTAATAAGTGTCTTTAGATAGATGATTTCCTGATCTGAGCAGCTCCTTAGAGACAAGTTGAGCTTTGGAGAACAATGCTACTTTCAGGTGGGCCAGCTCCTGGCTTTAAGCCCCTGACCTTGACCTCAAGGCTGCCTGCATGTTCCAAGAGTCCTCCTAAAGTCATCCACTGCCCAGGTCTCCATTTCCTCTACTGCCTTCCTCAGCTCCTGTCTGCCTCCTGCCTTTCCTTGCTCTGGTGTCAAGGAGGCTGCAGCTCAGGAAGATTTTATGTTAAATAGCCTCTGGTTTCTTTCTCACCGCAACTTCAGCCTCAGACCCTGCCATGTCTTCAGCCCCATCCAACCAGGTTCCACCCAGGTCCCTGCAGGAAGGAATCAGTCACCGGAAAACTCTTCAGGCAGTCACAGACAGGGACTGGCCTTTGAAATATCTGGGTTTGCACTTGGGGCCCACTCACTTGCCCCCCGATCCCACTTTACTTAGAAATTCTACTTTCATAATCATTCTGTCTGGCCCCCTCAGACCTTCCTGCCCATTCTCACACCACTCTCTGTCCTGAGAGTGACAGTACAGGGAGAGAGTGCTGTTACTTGCATCTTACAGATGGGGAAACTGAGGCTCAAAGAGGTTAGACTGCTTGCCCAAAGTTGAACAGCTAATAAGTGTGTGAGTTGGGATTTGAACCAGATTGTCTGGAATTTCTAAGTAATTCTGGCTGCTTATGAAAACAATGAGGCAGAATGTTTGAAATCCGGACAGTTCTAGACCCTTTAAGATGTTAGCTCTAAGGATCTGTGATTCTTTGCTTTTCTGCCCCTATCTGTGGCTCTGGATTTGTCCTTGAAGGCAGGCCTGGTGAGATCCCAGTACAGGATGACAGGTGTGCCAGGCACTGTGCTATGAAGGACTCTCGATCATACATCACAGGTGATCAGAGCTCAGAGGGCTATTGGAGATGAGACTACCTTAGAGGAGTAGGTACTGATGGGAAGGTAGAGAGTGGGTGCCCCCATCTCAGCTTTTCCTCACTGTCCGCCTCAGCAGACTTTATCCCCAATCAGACTGACGCTCCTGAAGACCCTCCTTCCTGGCCCAGGGCCTAAGACAGACCTGGAAGGGGCCGGCAGGATCATAAAGTAATAGCTAAAGTAATACTAATAATGGCAAAACTTATATGCCAACCCCTGTTCTAAGTGCTTTACACATAGTAAGGCACAGCCCTATGGGGTAGAGAATATGATTGCTACTTTACAGATGAGGAGGCTGAGGCACAGAGAGGCTGAGTGGCATGCCCAAGGTCACATGGCTAGTAAATGGGAAACCAACCCCAGGAAGCCTAGTCCCCCAGACCTAAGCCCCACCAGCCTGCAGTTCAATGCCGCTGATCACAGACCAGGCATATCGGATGCTGGAGTGGGTGCTGGGGCCCTGGCTCTCCTCCCATGTTCTGCTTCTACCTGATCTCCACTTGCTGGATTCTCTCTAATGCGGGCCTTCCTCCTTGTATCTCTCACCTTTTGCCTGACCACCACCAGCAGCATATTCCCCAGGCCCCTCCTTGTACTATTTCCACTCCCACTCCCAGGGATGAGAGTGTTACTGGCCGGGACTCCATTCTGCAAGACTTAATATTACTACTTCTATTGGGCCCAAAAGTCAGCTCAGCACTCTCATCAGTGCCCACTGCCTGCTCCACGTCTAAGCTTACTGTGACCTTCAGGCACTGCCTCGGTAATCCTGACTCCCCTTACTAGGGCATTCTTGGCAGCCATGTCAGTTTTCCCAGTCATTCTTCTCCCTCTGTGCCTACCCCACCCCTGGGCCCAACCCAAACTGGCCGCATATCTGAGCTCCATGGATGGGGTAAGATAAATTCCTACTATGTGACAAACGTCATGATGGGCACTTTGGTGGCCACCATTTCATTTGATCCTCACATCAGAGTGTTGAGGAGGCAATTCATAGCCCCAGTTTACAGAAAAACAAACTGAGGCTCAGAGAAATACTCACTGAGTTAAGTGGTAAAACTAGAAGTGAACTCAGGTCTGCCTGATTCCAAAGACAGAATTTGGACAACAGGAGTAAGCTGAACTAGGGGCAGGGGAAAGACTTGGAGGCTGGGCAGCCTCAGTGTGGGCCTGGCAATAACCTGTATGAATTTCTGAGAAGGCTGGGGAGTGTAACTGGCATTTAGTGAGCACTTCCTGTGTGCCAGGCACTGTGCTAAGTGCTTTATTCACATTATCTCCTTGAATTCACACAAGGTCTCCATGACACAGATATTATTATTCCCCTTTTATAGAAACCAACTCATAGAGAGCTTAAGTAACTTGCCTTAAGGTCAC
>NW_016107897.1:751604-803089 GCF_001604975.1 Cebus imitator | reverse complement strand
CACTTGCCCTTTCCACCAGTCACAGACAGGGATGAATGACTGACTGGTCCTGAGGAGTTCAGAGTCCAGATGACTGACTGAATACTCAAATACATGGTGGAAAGAAGAGCCCGCAAACTGTGAGGTATCACAGCAAATGTGCTCCAGCTGGGGACAGAGGTCAACTAGCCAGAAAGGGGAGTTTTGCTGGGAAGAGAGGAGAAGAATAGGAGAGGCTCCCACCAAGGTGCTCCACGGGTTAGCCATGGGAGGAGAGTTCGGCAGGGAGCCCTGCAGAAGGGGATCAGCTGGCTGCCCAGGCAGTTAGGGCTAGCTGAATCAGGGCTCCCAATCTGAATGACTTTGAGAAGCCAGGAATAGAGGGTCCAAGCCAGGAGTCAGGAGCCAGCAGTAGCCAAGGCAGTTTGAAGGAAGTGAGGGAATAGGGTTCTTGCTGAGCAGGGAGTCAAAGATTCACACGGACCCATAGGCTTTGGAGAGGGGCATGCAGGCGACCATTAGTGAAAGCCATTTGAGGCACCAGCCCAAGCTCACAGCCTCATTCAGGGAAACAAGATGCCAAGAGGTGCCAACCCTTCTGCATCTAGGCCTATGGGGGAGATCGCAGGGACAGACATGATGTGGAGTTAGCCAGCACAACCAGGGAGCTGGCTTTGAAGGGAGGCAGGACTTCCACAGGCTGAAATGTGGGGAGGCATTCCTGGCTGAGGGCACAGCACACAGAAAGGCCTGGCACAGAAGCCACATCTGTAATATCTAAGGAATTGCACCCACACGCCCAGCCGCATGAACACACATAGCCCCTCCCTCCTTTGTTATGTCCAAACTCCTCCATCATCTCACCTAGATTTTAATCGTTTGCATGTTTCCCTCCCTCACCCATCAGATTAAGAGCAACACAAGGGCAGGAACCTATCTTCATAGCCACAATTTACTGAGAGCCGGCTACATGCTAGCCACGTTACATACCTTCCTTCTTTCCATTGTCCAAAAGCACCAAGTACTGAAGTCCATATGCCCGGGGCCTAACTGGGTGGTAGGCCCTAGCGCGTTCAGTGTAGATGCCAGTAGTAGGAACAAATGAAGAATGAGTGTAGGCTTTGGTGACTAACGTTGGTCACTGGGTGAGGCCCCAAGGTGGTATTCAGGGGTGGGGTGTGGAGGGGTGTGTGTGCATATATCTGCCAGTCCCCATAGCAGCTGACTCAGACCGCTGGGGGCCTGTCCAGAGGTAATGATGGGGCCTGGGAATGAGTCCTCCTGAGTTTCCCAAGGACTAGAGGGAGACACCGTGAGCTCAGCTATACTCGCCTTTGGGATCCTCATGGTGAATTCCATTCCCCCTCGCCCCCACCCCCGTATCCTCCCAGCTACTCTTCCTTCCCTAGCCCCAAATGAAGTCTCATCAGCATATTAATAGGACATTATGGTTTCTAATGAGGATCCAGAAAACATTTATGGAACAGATTAAAGACAGCTCCACCCCATTAAACAGCCCAGAGCCCTCGGGTGGTGTGGAGGGAAATCCTCAGGTGGGGGAGGGGCAGAACTGCTGGAGGCGAAGTACTGCTTTCTCTGCAGGCCTGGACAGAGGGAAGGCAGGATGAGAATTACAGGGAGAAGAGCTGGGCTTAGACCCCGACCCTGCTTATCTGCTCCAACCCCCCCCCCACCTCTTTTTTTTCCTGAGTTCCCAGTAAAGAGTTGGACTGGCAGAGGAATGGAATTGACGCCGACCTAGTCCCAGAAGGCTTCTCAGGGCCAGGTCTGAGACCGGGTGCTGACAAGTCTAGCTCACTCTCTGGGACTCTTATCCAGGCCCAGCCCCAGCCCTAATTTCACTCAGGCATGGGGGTAGCAAGACTGGCCACAGTGCCAGCAGCCTTTGCTGTTTCACTTCAGTCAGACATAACTCAATGAACATATAGAGAAGGCCCCGCACTGATAGGCATTGACCATGTGCTGGACACCAAACGGGGCACTTGCCCACCTGAGAGTTCACTGAATCCGTGAAATAACTACACAAAGTAGAGATTTTCAGTCTGCTTTAGACATGAGAAAATGAAGCTCAGAGAAGAGAAGCAACTTGCCCACGGTCACACAGCAACTCTGGGATTTTAATTCCAGTCTGTAGGGATTCTAAAGTCCACATTCTTTCTATTATATCATGAGGTTTAATTAGTACCTCTTCAGTGTAAATGACTTACCTGTGTTCTGGGCTTCACCTCCGAACCTCCCACTCCTCCCGCAGAGGCCAAGCGGTATCATGGAAAACACGAAAAAGCAGAGATAGATCTGAATTTCAGTCCCAGCTCTGACATGATCTAGCTGTGTGATCTTGGAAAATCTCACTTAACTTGTCTGTGTCTCCCTTTTCTCATCTGTCAAAAGAGGCTGGAACTTCAAGGTCCTTGTGAAGATTCAATGAGAAGGGCTTTCTAAACATTGACCCCTGGCCTACTCTCTATATCTCTTTTTTTTTCTCTCTGTCAAGTGAGGTTAAAGTCACTAACCCTGACTCCTCTAAGGTAGGCTGGGGGAAGCTCTGGTAGGAGGCAGGGTTAGGGACACAGTACAAGCAAATGTAAGGGTTATTTCCAGCAGCCCTGTTTGTCCTCAGCCAAGCTGATGGAAGCATCCTGTGCCCACCAGCAGAGCAAACCAGGACACCCAAGGGACTTGGGCCAGGCTACTACCTAGACTCAGGAAAGAAGGCAGAGGCAGGGGTCTGAGACACTCCCTGGAAGGCATTTCTGAGTCCTCTGCTTGATTCATGGCTCCTCAAGCACAGGCAACCGACAACAAGATCGCCTGCCCTGTGACAATATACCCCCTTACCACTACTATCCCCTTCGAATATTCTGCTCCAGCAGTCCAGACCTCCTCAGTCACTCAGGCACACTCCAACCTCAGGGCTTTTGTGCTTGTGCTTTCCTTTGCCTGAAGCACTCTTCTTCCAATATCCTCAGGCTGGCCGTCTCAGGGCTGTTAGGTTTCTGCTGAAATGGCCGCCATATTTAGATTTCCACACCCAAGTGTCCTCCTACTACAAACAGTAAGGACCTCAACCCCAGCAGTCCTACCCCACTTTCCACTTTCTTTTTCTTCAGCGCACTTAGCTTCTCACATGCACTATCGCTTCCTTACTCGACTTCATCATTATCAGCTCCCACTGGAATATGAGCGCTATGAAGGCAGGGATCTGTGTTTTGCTCACTGTGTCTCCAGTGCCTAGAATGGTGCCTGGAAATAAAGAAATATTTATGGAATGAATGAAATAGCCCAGGACTCCTCCAGTTCAGGCCTGGGCTTGAGTTCTGTATGTATGGGCTACAGCTTTTTTTCGGAAAAAAAAAATTTTGCTCTGAGATTGGTTCTTTATTTATTCACTTAATGTGTGTGCATGTGTGTGTGTACGTACACAGGTGTGCTAAGGTACTATTCTAGGTTCTGCGGTTACAGCAGAAAACCACTGTAGGGTCCAAGGGAAAACTTCCCCTTCACCCTCTGAAGTTTTGCTGAAATATCAACTCACAAAAGACAGTCTAATGGGGAGGAAAGGCATACAATTTATTCATGTGTACATGTGTACACAGGGAGCATCACAGAGTGATTACCCAACCCCACAATGGGGTGCAGAAGCTTATATGTCATCTTAAGGTTACAGGAAGAATGGGAGCTCCCTTGAGGCATGGCCAGAAACAGGTCATGGTGGTAAATCAGGTTGTGATGGCAGGACGGGTTATGGGAGGGGGAGAAGATGAGGCCTGGCGGGCAAAGGTGGTCTCCTTAGGTAGATGAACCCTCACAGGGAGCAGCCCTCAGAGAGAATAGACAGTGAATGTTTCCTTCAGATCTTTAACGTGTGAGCCTCTCGGTTCGTCTTTCCCAGGTCCTGACAAGGGAAGGCCTGGCTGCATCAAAGCAGATTCTCCACAGATGCAAATCGCCTCCACAAAAGGCAGCTTTGCAGGGATGCTTCTGCTTGCTGGCCCCCTGACAGCCACCTCAAAATATGTGGAAGAAATTTATTTGGGGGTAAAGCACTTTGATTTCTTTCACCAGCCAGATGTGGTTCCTGCCCTTAATAAGCTTCCATTTAGGGGACTAGAGAGACTACAAACAAGCTGACTTAAGAGAGTGCTCAGTGCTGCAAGGAACAAGAAACGGTGTGACGAGCTATGGATTGACCTATGTTCCCCTATGTTCTGGGAAGACTTCTGAGAATAGTGACGTTGGAACCTTGGTGATGACTTTGGTGATGAGATGAAAGCAGCCAGGTCAATTCCAGAGTAAAACATTCCAGGCAGAGGGGCCAGCAAGGGCAAAGGCTTAGAGGCAAGAACACGGACCATGAGGCAGGAGGTCGTGGGCTTGGTCTGCATCTCATGCCATTCCGTTTTGGAAAGCGTCTTGGAAAGCCAAAGTAATATCACACCTGGAACAGGTATATGTATGTGTGGTGTGTGAGTATGACTGTGGGGTGAGGTTACCACAGTGTGTGTCCCTGCACAGGTGGCAGGACACACACAGTCTGGGCAGCAGCTCTCTCAGTTCCTGGAAAAGAAAAGATGGTGGAGCCAGGGGCGGTGGCTCACGCCTGTAATCTCAGTGCTTTGGGAAGCCAAGGCAAGAGGATTGCTTGAGGCCAGGAATTTGAGATTAGCCTGGGCAACATAGTAAGACCCTGTCTGTACAAAGTTTTTTTAAAGTTAGCATGGTGTTATAACACATGCCTGTAGTCACAGGTACTTAGGAGGCATAGGCAGGAGGATTGTTTGAGGCTGGGTGACAAAGTGAGATCCTGTCTCAAAAAAAAAAGCTTGGAAGCATGGTGGAAAAAGGACAAAACTTGGACCAGAGGCCCCAGGTTCCAGCCCAGGTTGCACCACAGACTCAAGGAATTTTGGCCAACTCCCTCCCTAGACAGTGCCCTCCTAGATCTGTGTCTTTTAATAAGATGAGGGGGGCGGAGAGGGTGGTGCTCAGCAGTGCTCAAAATTCCCTTCCACCTTGGGCAGTAGACAGCAGGGGCAGCCTAGATCACCAAGAAGCACTTTTCAGACTGTGGATCTCAGTGGGCACTGCCAGCCTCCCCACTTCTTGGGAAGCGGGCCTCTTCACTTTGCTTCTCACTCCAAGGATGTGGCCTCTCCAGTCACAGCAGTAGTGGCAAAGGTGGCAACAGGTGGGGTGGCATTTGAAGCTTAGAAAGGGTAGATGACTGGGTCCTATGCTGGCTTATGCCCGGGTTCCCCTGGCTCCTCGTCTTTGCAGCTATCTCATTTCTTCCGTTGCAGAGGAGGCCCTTCGCCAGCCGCACAGATGCCGCGCTTCTCAGGTTCCCCACTGAGCACTGCTCAGCCAAGCTCCAGCCTCAGCCCTGGGACTGCTCCCTTCCCCCACCGCCAGCACCAGGCCCCCACCTCCCCACATAGCTCTCACTGCTGTTCTCTGAACTGCCTCCAGCTTGGCTGCATCGCTGTGATAATGAGGTGTCTGCAACTGAACGCAGTGGGCTGGGCGGGGCAGAACAGCAGACAGAGGCCCGGGAGACAGGCTAGAGCAAGCGCAGAGACTGTCCCAACTGGCCCCGGATTCCACCAGAGGCCCCCCACCCACCCCACCAGTCCCAGTGTCACCCTAGGCCACACGGCCCACTCACAGGGACAAAGGTTTCAGAGAGGAGGAGAAGCCCAGTGGTGAAGAATGCAGCTCCTTCATGATGCCAATGATGATGGAAGGATGTTGGGTTTCAAAGGGATATCCCGCTAACAACCCCTCATATCTGGACAACACGTCAGTGTTTACGAGGCACTTTTCCTCATTCTGCAAATGTTTACTGAGTGCAGACTCTATGCCAGGCCCCATGCTGGCAGGGGGAAAATGAAGAACAAGATTAGATCTGGCTCCCTAATATGGAAACGGACAAGGAAATGGGCCGGGGCAGAATGTGGGAGTGGAAGTCCAGACAGGGGATAAAACAAGCCAGGCGACAGGGTGCCCAAGCCAGTTGGGAGGGTGATGGGGGTTGGGGGAAGGCAGGACAGTTTCTCAGAAGAGGAAACACTTTGAGCAGTTCTGAAGAATGATCAGGAATTAGCCAAGCAAGGGGGAGTGAGGGTGGGCAGGGGTGCTCTGTGCTGGGGTAAACAGCCTGAGAAACCCGGAAGACATCTTGCTTAATCCTCAAAACACCCCTAAAAGGCAGGCATTCTGGTTTCCATTCTACAGATGGCGAAACAAAGACCCAGAAGCGATGATAATGCTTTGCCTGTGGACAGTGTTAGAGAGCTTGAAAAACTGGTTTCTCATCCATCCTCTCACTTTCTGCTCACACTCACCCTATGATGTGGGGATTGTATCAGCACTTCACAGATAGGGAAACAGACTGAGAGAAGACAAATGGCTAGAGACAAGACTCCAGCGTTTCCCAAGTTTTCCCAAGTTGAAGATCAGCAGTGGGAGGGATGGTGGTGGGGGGTGACTGGGGGAGGTGGAACCATAAAGCTATACCTCTTGCTCCTTCCCTTAACCCTTGGCCTTGCCTACCCTATCCCATATCCTCTGCCATCTCCCCGCCCGGTCTGATCTTCCCCATGCCTATAGCAGAGTTTAGATGAGAAAGCACTTGTCCAGAGCCCCCATTCAATCAAAGACGATAGCGGGGGTATTGGTATTTTTGTGAATTATTCAGGAGCTGGGGCTGGCAGGATGAGGGCTGGGAGGAGGGTAGGAGCAGGTGTCCCCACATGTCAAGCATGGCAGCTGCAGAGGAAGTAACCCCAGGGGCCCGACCCTCATCAGCTGCCTGGTCTCCCTCTCTCCACCCTGAAAGAAATCTCAAGCTTGCAGTGCAGGGGAGAGGACCCTGGGTAAGGGTAGGTAAGGAGAGGGAACTGCTCCAGGAGATTGGTAGCAATAGGTCACACTCACTGAGTGCTTACAATGTGCCATGCCTTAGCCCCCTTACTCCTCACAATAACCCGTGAGTTCAAGGCGCTATTATTGTTCATAGTTGTTCTATAGATGAGGAAATGAGGCTCAGCGGGGCGAAGTCACTTGCCTAGCATCACACGGTGGCAGTTTCAAGCTTCAAACCCAGGTTTGCTCATTCCAGAGCGAGTGGACCCTTTCCACTATTCTACCCTATGGACTTGGGACTCAGGCCTCTGGGATTTGGGCCCCCAAAGCCCCTGAGGGACAACCTGCTCCTCTGACACTCTCTTTTGAGTTATTCCCCCTGACCGCTCAGGGCCCCACCAAGGTTTGAGATCCAGTCTCTGGTCTATTAAAACCAAGTTCTGAGGGGCTGGTTATGGGCTTCTTCAGATGTAGTTACCAGGTGTGGAACTGCAAGTGGGTGGAAGAGAGAGCCTGGCCCCAGGCAGAGGTGGATCCTTAACCTCTTCCTCAGAGGCGTTAGAGTGTGGGAGGTGTTTTAAGGTACTGTTAAGGAGTACAGCCACCGGAGTTAGAGGTGCCAGATTGAGTAAATGAAAAGACAAGTCTAGTTAAGTTTCAATTCCAGACAAACAATGACTATTTTGTAGCATAAGTATGTCCTTTTTAGTATAAGTATGTACTACAGAAGCATTCATTGTTTATCTGAAATTCAAATTGAACTTTGGGGTCCTCTATTTGGCCCAATTAAAGTCAAATTACCTGGGTTTAAATACCAGCCAGGTCTGCTACTAGGTAGCTGCATGACCTTGGGCAAGTTACAACCTATCAGTGCCTCAGTTTCCTCATCTGCAAAGGATTGCTGAGGCATTAAAATGAAGTGATAGAGACTGCAAAGCACTTCACACAGTGCATTCAATACATGTGAGCTGTTTTCACTTTTTCTTCTTTTTCCGCAGATTCCTCCAGACATTCCTCTTGCTCCATGCCTTTCCTGGTCTGTGGCCATATACAGGGCGGGGCGATTGTTACATAGTGATGACAGGGGCAGAAAAGGGCTCACATTGTTTATGTTCCTACTATGTGTTTATAACTGCTAGGCATTCTTGTAAACTCCTTGACCCTCAGAACTCTACAAGGTATTTACTACTATTGTTCCCCTTTTACAGATGAGGAAGTGGAGGCTTAGGATGATGAATGCACTTGCCCAAGGTCACTCAGCGGACCCTAGACCCAGGGCTAATCTGCCCCTGACTACCTGGCTCCACTTCTGCACCTTCTGCATCTCCCTTGAGGGGGCCCAGGTTCTTGCTTGCTGCAGGGAAACCCCTGCTGAGGTTTGGGGAGCATGGATGAGGAGCAGAGCAGTCTGAGAAAGCAAGCCTGGGGCCCCTCCTGGCAGATGAGCTCCCTGGGTCCAGCTAGAGCACCATTGCTGCCCGCCGCTGCCACGCATCTCTACCCAGCCCAGTCCATGCTGATAGCTCTAGCCCGAGGAAAAGTGCAGTTCTCTCCGATATGCCCAGTTGCACGTCCACTATGCATGCTAATCAGTGGCCAGCGCTTGCCAGCAATTTGCTTCAGTTCTGGGGCTTGCTCTAGGTTTATGTATTTTTTATATTTATACTTTGTGTGTGAAGATGGCTGACTTGAAGTGGGAGCAGGGTCTGGGAAAGAGGCCCTGCAGAAACGGGAGAAGCAAGTTAGAAGCTGGCAGGGAAGTCAAGGGTCATCTTTGCCATCCTGCTGCCTCCTGAGAGAAATGTACCTAAGGGAGAACAGTGCTTCAAAGGATAACACTGAACCCTTCTGGGGTATTCCTGGCAGCCTTGGGAGTGGGCACCTCCCACCTCCCAAGGCTGCCGGGAATGCTCCAGGAATACTAGCAAGCATTAGCAAGCCCAGGTTGAAGAAAAGAAATTCAAGGCTCTGGAGGTTAACGTGATACATTAATTCTTACAACCCAAATCTGTTGACTGTAGACAATACCGAATGAAGCATCGTCTTACCTCCTTGCCTTGTACTGAGGAGAAATTCAGGCTGCAGTGAGGAAGGTACCTGGCCAGCAGAACATGATGAATTTAAGGCAGACCCAGGACCAATACCCAGACCCGCTTACTGCCAACCCCAAGCTCTCATGATTGCATCCCATAGGGAGCTGGCTGGGAGGGAGAGGTCTTTTCCCTTCCCCTGTGTGTCCCAAAGTAAGAAGGCATAAACCACCTGAAAGCTCTTTCCATAGAGTTCTCCACAAATTCTTGGCAATTGCCTACTTATACCTCCCCAAGTTCCTTCCAACTGAGCATAACTCTTTCCCTCTGCTTCTCGCTTTAAAGGAGATGGCTCCTCCAGCTCTGCTGTCACACCAGGGCCTGACATATAGGAAGAGCTCAGTAAACACTTGCCCTACGAAGAGATGAATGAATAGGGCAATTTGGCACTTGTAATTTCTTCAACTTCTTCACCTGTAAAGGTGAAAATGAGCACAGTTAGACCCAGCAAGGCCCCAGAGAAATGCTAACACATGTGTCCATTGTGAGACACATATAAGGGTGTTCACAGCAACACTCTTACTTTTCTTAAATTATACAAAGCTACCTACAGGTTCATAATCATGAGACCAGATGAATAGTCGTAATGTATTTATACAATGGAATACCATACAGCAGTGAAAATGAATAAACTTCTGCTACATGTGTTAACTTGGACACATCTGAAACATCCATGTTTTATTTCTGAAGCTGAATGATCATTAAAGGGAGCTGTTCCATCAATCTTGGAACCTTCTTGTATGTCTGAAATATTTCATTATGAAAATAAACAAATAAAAAGAAGAAATGGATGCATGAATGAATGAATGAATGAATGCTGCTTCCTCTCAGCCAGAGAGCTGATTCTCCTGCCTTTTCTTTTTTTATGTGTATGTATCTCTCTGAGATTAAGAGCACTTTGGCGTCACCCTAACCTGAACTGGAACCCTGGCTCTGCCCCTTGATGCTCTGTGACCTGGTGACTCTGGTACCTCTCCACCTACTCACCGGACAATTGTGAGCATTCACTGAGATGATGGCACGTCTCAAAGTTTATCTAGACCAAGTCCCCATTTCACAAATGGCAAAAGTGAGGTACAAATGGAAACTTCAGCTCCTTCCCTAGGAGCTAAAAAGATAATTGCTCCTTACCCCACACCAACCCGGCAGGACGAGGGAAGAAGGTAGCCCAGATGGCGATCTGAACTTTAAGACTGCAACTATGGGGAGGGAGGGCGAGGCAATGTGGTGCCAAAGCTAGGCCACAGAACACAAGGTTCAGCCCAGCCTGAAGGAACACGTCCCAGTCTGAACCTCTGTTAGTTAGGTGGGGATCTTCCCCTATCATGGACCCTGTCTTATAACTCTAGGACTTGTGTCAAGAGTAGTCAGCCTACAGATGAGAAGTAGAACTCAGACCTTGGTATGGGGATGGGAAAAGGAAAATAATTGTTTCATGAGGACAAATTTAGATCCAACCAGAATTTCTGACAATCAAAGACAATAGGAGAAAAGACAGACTGCTTAGAGAGAGAAGGAAACAAATTGTCTGGACTCAGCGTCACTACGTTAGAAGTCATTGAAAAGTCCAAGATGAATAGAATTAAAGCCCGTTATTCAGAAGGCAATTATCTAGATGTAAAAGAAACAAGAAATGAAGGTCCATCCCAGAACAGGGTGGGAACGAAGGCATATTGCCATCCCTCTTTTCCAGATGAGGAAACCGAGCCCCAGTGAATCAAAGATCTAAATCCAAAGCCTGGGCCCTTTGCACCCCATGGAGGCTTCATTGGTGCTTTGACTCTCTTCTCTGCTTGGTCTTAGGCGGGCCCTGGTGGAACAATGGTGGTCTGTCCAATGAGTTACCACCAAGAGAGGGGGCCAGAGAGGCCGAGTGGAGGCCCTGCAGCCCAGCCAGCTCAAGCTTGCCGGTCTCTTATTCTTGGGCTCCAGCCGGGTGCACCTCAGGTGGATGGCGGGACCTTGGAGCTGGCGTCTGCTGCAAGCCCAGATCTCCTGTGGAGAACCCCTTCAAGGGCAGCCCTTGTCCCCACTCTAATTATACAAACAATGTTTCTCGGCTTCTCCAAATAAACAGTGTGCAGTCTGTGAGCCATGGCATGCTGGGAAATCTGAAATGAGAAGCTGCCGCTAATGGGCTCCTTAGCTGCAGGGCTAAACAGATTGCTTAAAAGGCCGGGCCTGAGCAGGTCTCTGCTGCCTTCCCGACTGGCCTCTTCCACACTGCACTCTGTACCCCACACTGCCCCATTCTCTGCTGATGCTTACCTGCCTACGGCTCCCATGTGACAGAAAGATTAGCTGGGTTGCAAGAACTGTGTTTCTGAACCCTGTAGACAGGGCTCCTGCTGACAGAATTTCAAGGTAGGGTTTGTGTGCCTAGGGATAGGCACATGTGTGCAAGAATAGGGCTGTGCATTTGCACAAGGAGTGTGTGTGTGCAGGGAGAGGTGTGTGCATGTCTACAAGTAGGAGTGTTTTGGTGGGGTGTTGCTGGGAGCTGAGTACTGTTGGCTTGGGGGACAGAGGTTCAAAGTCGGACAAGTGCACGGGTATGGGTATATATACTGGAGGATGGGGAACGGAACTTGATAGGTCATGAGCAGGTAGATAGAAAACACTACTAACAATCCCTTCCCTCCAGCTCTGTTTGGGTTACTAAACACTTTCATATCCAATGGATTATTTCAACAACCCTGTGAGGAAGGGTTATGGCTTCTTCCATCTGAGGTCTAGTAACTTGCCCAAGGCCACACAGCTCAGAATGTGAATGCAGTTTCCTGACTCCTAGGGTTATTTATCTGACATCATTTGCTACACTGAAGGGTTGTTTCTTGCTGTTAGAGGGCATCTCCTCCCGACTGCCAGGTCTCTGAGGGAGGGACCCATGTTCATTTCTGCATATGAGAGTGGTTAGTTCATGGACTTTGAAGCCAAACTGCCAAGTTTAAATCCATTTCTGTCGCTAGCTGAATGATCTTGGGCAAGTTCCTTAACCTCTCTGGGCCCAGTTTTCCTCATCTGTAAACTGGGGATTTTAATTGTACCAACCTCCTTGAGTTGTGAGATTTAGTGAATCCGTGCATGTGAAATACCTAGAACAGTGCCTGGCACATAGAAATGGTTGGTTGCTATTATTATGATTATTATTTTCACTTATTTGGCCTGTCCCAGTGCTCAGGGACTACAGATATGTAATACACACTGTTGGAGGTAAATGATAAACTCGTGTATGTTACGCCACTAACTGGTGCCAATGAGGTAAGATGTTCCCTCTCCAAGGGACGCTTTTGCCATTTAACAGGATCTTTCACTGCTCAATAATTCCTGAACCCCTTGGTCAAGGCCCGTTTCCATCTGGGGTGTGTGTGTGTGTGTGTGTGTGTGTGCGTGTGCGTGTGCGTGTGCGTGTGCGTGTGTGTGTGTGTGTGTGTGTGTTGGGGGAGGAGCAGGAGTTGAAGTGGATTAGATCAGCTTTCTGGGCCTCTCAAGAGAGGCTATACTGTGACTCCCCAGGTGCTGACTCCTCTGAGATCCTGTTCATGGATCCCCCCACTTCAGCCCTGGCTGGCTGCATTCAGTTTTGTCAGCTCCTGCCTCCCCATTGTCATCCAAGCCAGCACCCCCTGCACCCCTGTCACACCATCAGCTTCCACTCAAGTCAGACCACACCTTCAGTCACAAGGCGTCCCCACCACTGTCAGCGTTCACTAGACTCCTCAGAGAAACTCTCCCTTCAGGCTGAACTTTCCATCCTCTCCCCCTTGAAGGAGACTATTTGAGGAGAGGTTTATTTAAATCCATTCAGATGGTTTTGAGTTACCAGAGGGAATTAAACACGGAGAAAATGGAAGGGAAGAGAGGCAACAGAGCAAGTGAAGAGCCAGCTTGAGAGAGTGCACAGAGGAAAAAAATAAAAGGACATAAGAGCCTGGGAGAGAATGAGAATTCCTTTGCAGCTTTTCTCCATGAACACTGGGAGACAGAAAATTGCCAATGACCTGGTCATACAAGATTTTGCCATTCTTTGTGAGCAGAGAGGACTACATGAGCTATAGAAATAAGTGCTGGTTCCTATACCAGGAGGCTACCCGGAAGGGTGAGGGGAACTGGGTTTTGACCAAGCTCTGCCTGTTACACACTGTATGACTGGACCAGTCTCTTCCCCTCTCTGGGCCTGGGCTTCCTGACTTACAGTGTAGGAGGTGGCTAGGGCTGGGAGAGGGGGAACTAGCTGGATGAGTGCCCAGGAGGTGAGCGTTATTACTGTCCCCATTTTAAAGATGAGAAAACTGAGGCACAGAAAATAAGCAACTCAGGTTCACACAGGTAATAAGTGATGGACCCAGAGTTTGAATCCCAGGCAGTCTGGCTCCAGAGTCTGCACACTTAAACATGATGCCGTCTCCCACTCTGCATGAACTCTGGATCTGCAGGATCCTTCTGGCTACATGACCTTGGGTGAGTCACTTCTCCTCTGGGCCTCAGTCTACCCATGTGTAATGTCTGCTTCTTTAACTTCCTGCCCTCTCAGGGCTGTGGAGAGGAGCCCAGAGTCTATTGTCAACTCCAAATTGGAAATGAGACCATAAAGCCAGGATTTGGTAAGTGAGCACTGCATCTGTGCCCAGCCAGCGGTTTACATGCATGATCTCATCCAATCCCCCCAGTCTCATCTTCTAAACCTGAAATTACTGCACCACAGAGAAGGCAAGTGACTTACCCAGGGTCACCATGGGGAAAGGCCAGAACCAGGGCCTGGGTTCCCACTCTCTACCCTTGAGTTGCCTGCGGCTTAGGTACTGGACGGCCTAGGGCAGTGCTTCTCAGACCTGGCTGCACACTAGAATCACCTGGGGAGCTTTGAAAAACTTGGCCCTGGCCCCACCCCAAAACAATTAAATCAGAATCTCTGGGGCTTGCCATTGGTATTTTTGTAAATCTCCCTAAGTTAATCTAATGTGCTGCCAGGGTGGCCTAGGTAACTGGACAAAAGTATCATGATGTGGGAGGGGACCAAGTCCAGGCTGGCGTCACGGCAAGAGGGAGGGAGCTGGCTGAATGGGTCCTGGAGACTCAGCATCCCATAATTATCTCAGAGTTGGAGGAGAGCCCTCCAAACCCAACAGCCCGTTTTACAAGGAGGAGCCTGAGGCCCACATAGGAGAAAGCTTTTGTCCAAAGGGACAGAGGGACACATCTGGAGTTTGCATTTCTTTCCCTGCATCTTAATATCAAACTCTTTCCTCTGCCCTGCGTAGGCGGGGCCTGCCGTTTACAGATCCCCTTGCTCCCATTTTGTAGAGGAGGAAACTGAGGCTCCGAGGGGACAGCCCGGCTGCCCAATAGCACACGGCCAATAAACATCAGAGCCGGGATTGGGAGGCCGCCCGAGCCAGCTCATTAGCCCGTGCTACTAGTACTGGACCGACTGCGCCCTAGGCTGCTCAAGGCTCCGTCTGGGGTGGCCAGGGAAGTCGGCAGGGTTAAAGCGTAAAGTAGGGTCCCTGAGACTGTCCTCGATTTATCCGCCCAAACCAGCCCTTTCGGGCCGCCCCGCCTCCGGCGCTGGAGCTGGCGGAGCCGGTTCGAGGCCAGGCGCTGTGGGAAGGCAGGCCTGGGGCCCGGAGCCCCCTCCCCTCCCTCTCCGGGCTCCTCGGGCCTGGAATTCTTTTAATCGGAGACAAAGCCTTTAATTCCGAGAGATCAGATGAAAGACTCCAAATGCAAATGTGCAGGCAAGAAAGCTGCTGGTGAGAATAGGCTGTCTTCAAAGTGTAAATGACTAAAAGCCTCAGCCGGCAGAAGAGGAGGGGCTCCAGCAGCCGCCCGGGCGGGCAGCGAGGCCGTGCCGGGCTCCCTCAATTGCTTCAATTCAGTAATTGATGGTTCCCAAGCAGCTCTTCAGAGCCCCAGCCGTGAAGAGTCCCACAGGCTTGTGCTGGCAGCCGGGCTCAGCTGTGTGACCCGGGGCAGTTCGGGCAGTTCACTTCATTTTTCTCAGAGCCTCAGTTTCTTCGTCTGTGAAATGGAACTAGCAGAACACACTCCCGGGTGGTGTAGAGGAAAGAGAAAATGGGTCTGAATGGCAGGGCACAGGGTGGGTGCCGAGGCAAGTCGGTGGCTCTATTTCCTTCAGGTGCGCATATTATTCTCCTTCCTGCTGGAGCCGGGCTCCGAACCAACTCTCCTAACTTTTCTTCTAATCGCCCCACCCCCTACATTCCCTACTATCACCGCCCCCTCAAAGACTCCTTACTCTGCTTCCCTCGATCGTTAGAGAAACGTCAGCTGATTGGCAGGGTTTTGCGCGGTCCTCCCTTCCAGAACTAGACTGTGGATTTTCCTCCCGCCTGCCAACAGGAATGGGGGAGAAGGAGGTGCTTGGGGTGGCGGTGGATGAGTGGGTGTGTGGGTGGGTGGGGGAGTGGAGAAGCAGGAAGCTGGAAGACCAGATCACAAACCACCTCGAGGGGTGTGTAAGCAGCCTAGGTTTATTTTACTATTATTATTATTATTTTCCGAGACAGAGTCTTGCTGTCGCTCAGGCTGGAGTGCAGGGGCAGGATCTTGACTTCTGGGTTTAAGCCATTCTCCTGCCTCAGCCTCCCGAGTAGCTGGGATTACAGGCGCATACCACCACACCCGTAGTTTTTTGTATTTTTAGGAGAGATGGAGGGTCCCCATGTTGGCCATACTGGTCTTGAACTCCAGCCTAAGTTTATTCTAAGGTCAGAAGAAGCCATTGGAGGATTTTGAGCAGTGGTGTGTTATGATCTGATTTACATGTTTGAGAGACTTTTCTGGCTGCTGTGTGGAGAATTAATTGTAGGGGCCCAGAGAGGAGGCTATCCGGGTCAGGGGAGAGGTGATAGCAACGTGGCCCAACATGGTAGCTGTGGAAGGGGAGAGATAAGTCCCTGCCTTGCAATACTTGAATAGGAGATTCTGTGTCAGAGGGCAGTAGAGCCCGAACTCTGGAGGTGCCATTCTCAGTGGATTCTCTGTGCTCTAGAAGTGTTGCCCACATACTCTCCATGGGCATTGGGAGAATGGGACCGCAATCCTCCCTCAGCATGTAACCAAGGCCTGAATCCTCCGCCTTAACCTCAAGTTTTGCCTTCTTTGCAATGAGCTAATTTGAGGGAAGGTACTTATCTCTAGGCTCCCTTTACTGCGCTCCCTTCCCCAAGGATATTGCTAGGTCCTTTGGGATACAGCTCAACCTCCTATGATGGCTGCTACCTTGCTCTGCAGGTACTGGGAGCTGGGGTCACTGTCTTCCCTTCATCAGGTTTCTGGAAAATGGGGAGACGTGACTGATAGCAAAGGCAGACTAGGAAAATGGATCAAAAGGAAAAAGAGAAGGGCAGACTTGGAACACAGTGGGTGTGGAATATGGGTGGAGACCTGGGGGGAGCTAGGGGGAAAAGACGGGGTGGAGTAGTGGAGAAGAGGCTGATTGGGGCAAGTGTCTTGGGTGGAGCTCAGGAAGTCCACTGAGACCACTGAGGTAGGTTCAGATGCTGAGTTATGGGCTTAAACCCCAGGCCATGGAGAAGCTTGTGGATCCAGGAGCAAAGAGCACCAAGAGGGCGAGCACCTTTGCCTTGGGACTAGACTAGAGGCCACTGTGACCCCAAGGGGTATGGTCTGGAGTGGAAGCAGTTGATAGGTGCGCAACAGGGGAAAGCCTGAAGATGATCAGTACTTCAGCAATGGTCAAGACATAGGCTGTCCTAGAAACTGGCCTTATCTAGGCAGTTTGCCCCATCAGTGGGGCCCCATGCAGAGGACAAGCCTGGGAAAGAAGAGCCTGGAACCCTGGGGCAGGACGGTGACAGGAGAGTCCTTTAGGAGGAGCAATGGATGTTTTAGGAGAGATGCCTTGGGGAAGTTACTTAGCCTTTCTGGGACCTCATCTCCTCGTCTTTGTGCCAGGACTGCTGTGCATATCCAGCCTGACCCAGAGCCCTGGCATGAAGCAAGTACCCAGTACTTAGGGTCTTCCCTTTCTGTGCCTGTCCTGTCCATCCAGCACCCTCCAAGCCCAAGCAGCTTGCTTACTGTTCTGCTTGCATTCAGTTGCTGGGTGGCTGCATTTTTTTCTGTTTTATGTGTTCTACTTTCTTCCCTGTCGTCAATCAAAGCCCCTGCTGAAGTTTGTGCAGCCAGGTAGGCTAAGTACTTAGGTGCTTGGTAGGTCTGGCCTGGGAGGGCTTGTGCCACCCACTCATCTGCCTGCTCACCCATCCACTGGGCTGCCATGAGCCTTGTCCCCCAAGGCAGCAGTGGGGGTGCAGGGCATCCCACATCTGCTCCCCACATTGCCCACCAAGGCCCCTGCTGCTGCCCAGGAGGAAGAGGCAGCTGAGCCACGACAGACAACAAAGGAGAGAGGGAGAATGAATAACTTAGTCTTAGGGAGACAGAGAGGGCGCAGAGCCAGAGCACAGGAAGAGGAAGGGGATTCAAAGTTGTAGCAACCACAGTGTCATACCTACAATATCTCTGAAGACGGAGAAAGTTGGTCAGTAGGGAGGGGAGAGACAGTTAGAGAGCCTAGAGGCCCAGCAGAGAGCAGAGGAAGGCACTGTGAGACTCAGAGGATGGAGACAAAAACAAAGAATGAAAAAGAAAGTCTGGGAGTGGGAAGCAGTACAGAAATCGAGGAAAGACTGTGAGGGGTTTGGAAATTCCATTTTTGCTTTTTGCGCCCTTGCGCCTTGGCGAGCAGGGCTGCCCCATAAACCTTGGGATTAGCGGCTCTGCTGTCCTGGGCTGGCCGGCACCTAATGGAAGCCACCTGGCTGGCCACAGGCCCTGGTCTCGCCACAGCCCTGGGCCCAAGGGGCTTCCTCAGAGATGATTTAATTTGCAAATTTACAGTTGGGGAGCAGACCAGGGACCGATGACCCACATCATGATGTCCTTGTATTATCTGTGTGGACAGTTCAGAGGGGCAGAGGGAGCCCATAGTCCTCCTGGGAAGGCCCCTTGGTGGGGACCCTGTGAAGGGCATTCTGATGTCCAAGGGCAGACCACCTCTATTGCTTCTAAGTCCCTGCCAGGACTCTGCAACCTCATGGTACTGTGCCAACAGGACCAGCCACAGTGCTACGATCTGCCCCAGCAACCACCTGTCTAGCCCATTTCTCCTCCCCGTTGTGGCCTGTGGTAGAGGCAGCGGCAATGCTGACAGGTAAGAGGTGTGATTCCCCTCATTTCACAAATGGCTCAAGGGAGGCAGAGAGAGAGAGAGAGGAAGTGTGCTGTTCAGGATCACACAGCAAGTAAGGCACAGGAACCAAGACTTTTGGGAGGAGGAATGAGTAATTGTGGGTTTGTCTTGGAAAAGGAGGAAAGGAGAGGGACAGGAGAAGGAGAGCTGGCTGTAGGGAGTGTGTGTGTGTGTGTGTGTGTGTGAGATGGGGTACTGGGGGACCACAGAGGGCCCCCCACTGAGAAGCAGAGGGAGAGGAGTTGAGAGAAAGCCCTGGCAGGGGCTGGTGGAAAAGCAAGTCCTGAGGCTGGGAGGATGGAACCAAGTGGATGGCACTGCTCTCAGAGGACCACAGGTGGGCTTGGTGGAGGACCACAGGTTGGACTTGTTGGGTGCAGGGAACAAGATCCACCGTCCCTTTGGCAGTCAGGTGGCAGCCAGTCTGCACCACGGAGATTGGATCCTAGTTATCCACAAGCTTCTTACCCTGTGGAAGAGAAACTGGCCTGAGAAAACAGGGAGGTTTGGGATTTTTCAGCCCTCCCCCCAGGAGTGCACATGAACACACAGACACAGACACACATACACACGCACGCACGCACATCCAAACATGAGGATTTAGGCTAGATTCTAGACTGACCTGGCTCAACACAGAAAGATGGTTTCTAGAAATGCAATATTAAACCTGGAAGAAGCTGAGGGTCCCTTGATGTATATGGAAGCACTGTGAAGGCTTTGAAGGATGAGGGAAGTGAGGTGAAGTGAGCTGCCCAAGGTCACACTGAAAGCTCAAGGAGACTTGGGGGGCCTGGGGCCAGAAACTGCCTCTTCCGTGGCTGCAGGTAGTGGGGCACTTCAAACCCGTGCAAGAAGCCAGTAGGATGACAGGTGGTGGGGTCAGCAGGATGGTGAAAGAGTGCCCCATAATTACTCACATTTATCGAGCATTCACTGTGTGTCAGACAGGCGCTATGCAGTTCTCAGGATGTGCACTATCTCTATGTCTCACACAAATCATATGAGGTTGGAATGGTAGTTAGCCTCATTTTACTGACAAGGAAATTAAGGCTCAGAGAGGTGAAGCGATTTGCAGTTAGGAAGCAGAAGATCCAGGTCTATCAGAGCCCGAGTTCAGGGCTTTGACTCTAGTGTGAATGAGACCCCCATGGTGGTGAGGAGAGAAAGGTAGGATGGATGGGTGGGGAGACTGGGCCAGGGTTCCGGTCCTGGTGAGTGCTCCCTTCATTCCTGGACCCCCACCCTCAGCTCACTGCAGGGGAGAGCCTCAGTGCCATCCTGCTTGTAGTCCTCTCTTGAAAGCAGGGCCCACAGCTGGCCAAGGCTGCCCACCAGACTGTGAGGACAGGGAGTTGTCATCTCTTCTGCAGAACAAAGATTTCTGACCTCACCCATAGCACAGCTGCAGATGGGCTCGCTGGGGAGGTCCAGAGCCGCAGGATGCAATGCACTGAACCCCAGGGCAGCCAGAATGCATACAGCCTTCTACTTGTAGCTCTGTTGAGTGACACAGCACAAGTCCCTTCCCAGCTCTGGGCCTCAGTGCCCCCCAGCTGTACCATGAAGAGTGGACTGAGGTTGTCTGAGGGCTCTGCCAGCTCTGACAGTCTAGGAATCTATGACATAAGCACATGGAAAGAGAACTGACAGTCTCTGGCAGGCCATGCCAGGCACCAGATGAAGAGCACTACAACTCCTCAAAATGGAATTGGAGCACAGAGGAAGTGAGGTTGGGATGAGTGGGACAGACGGTGAGGACAGATGGGCTTTCATTCATTCCTTCAAATGAGCGAGCGTGTGTTGAGCGCCTACTATATGCCATGAACTCTGCTAGGTGCTGCTGATGCAATAAAGAGCCCCTCTCCTGGAGGAACCTTAGCTGCCTGTCAGCAGCTGAACTGATTGGCCTCGGGAGGCAATGGAGAAATGTCCTTCCTTTCCTTTTCTGTCGCTGTCCTTGTGTCTCTGGCTTTCTCTCCTCTTCCTGTTCCTGCTCCTTCTCCTCTCTTTTGGGCTTTGTATCTCCCCTCTTCCCCTGCCTTTCCCCCCTTCCTAATTGTATCTCTGTCTTCCCTTCCCTTCTCTGTGTCTCACTGATGATGGGAGTAGGGGGTGGGAATCTGAGGGGTGGAAACTTCCACTTGAGTTCCCCTGCCAGCCTGGATGAGGACATTGGGAAGCTGAGAGGGGACTATATTAGATAGGAGGATTGAGGATCGGCTGACAGCCAGGTCATGGGAGGAGGGCGTGCTAGGCAGGGCACCTACGGCACAGGCCTCAATCAATGGGCTAGAACTGACTCATCCCCTTCTCCTCCCAACCAAGAGACAGGGTAGGGCTGTGGCAGTAAGGACAGATCCCCAGGGAAGGCTGAGGCGCACACATAGAGTGGGTGACTGGGATCAGGGAGGAGATTTTGGACAAATGCCACCTGTTATTTTCATGCTTGAAATTCCAATGGAGACTAAAGTTGAGGTGTTTGAGATGAGATGAAAAGGGAGCTCTGTGAAGGGAATCAATGAGATGGGCCGGGTTCAAGGCCCCACGTGAGTAACTTTGCTGAGCCTCAGTTTCTTCAGGTATAAAATAGACATAGTGCCAATCACCCAGAGTGGGACCTAAATGATCCCAGCTAAGGGATAGTGCTTTACCAATTGTAGGGATGGTCTGCTCCCCTCCACAGGGCAAGGACAGCAGGCCACAGTGCTAAGGAATGGGGTCAGACTTCAGAAGGACTTCCTGGCCTGGAGGTGGCAGAGCTGAGGCAGAGAATTTTGTGCGGGTTAGGACTGAGAGAAGAGTGCAGTGTGAAAGGGTGAGTGTGGGCACAGATGTAAGGGAGACTTCCTCTGTCGCGGCCAACTGGCTGGAGAGCCTCATTGGCCAGATCAGGCTAGAGACAGATCTGGGGCTGGGGCTGGGGCTGGGGAGCTTGGCTATGGCAGCTGGAAGCAAAGAAACCCCATCCACTCAAGCCCATGTGTTTCCCTTCCTCAGGAAGCAAAAAGAAAGACTTAAAGGATTTAGACCTCAGGGGGAAAAAAGAGAAGAGAATTAGAACCCAAATCCACATCTGGCCTGACAATATGGCTAACCCTAAGCTCTCTGCCCACCGAAGCGAAGCGTGGGGAGTGGGGCAGGCAGGGGAGCAGCTGGTTGCTCGTTCCAAGTGCCTTTCTGGTGACATCACTAACAACACAGGCGCCCACGTGGGGCAGGGCTGACTGCCCCCATCTGGATCCACCCAGAGCGAGGAAGGAGAAAAGATGGGGCTCCTGAAGGAAGCCGAAGTTCCTGCTTTGACTCAGCTAGAAATCTCTTAGGGCTTTGTTCTTCCCATCTATAAAATGGGCCCACCCTGCTCCCTGGCATGCAGGGTAATATTATGATTAAGTCTCCTGTGCGGAGAAAGGTGAGCAGCAGACACATATACCACAGACCACCCCCTGGAGTGGATGTCATGCACCTCCATGTTCCCAGCATTAGTGCCACAGAGCCTATGGGGGGAAGGGCGCTGTGGTGGCCATAGTCCCTTCAGCCGTTCAGAGGCTTTTCTGACAGAGACTGGCAGAATCAGCACCAGCAGGGTCTTTATATCTTGTTCTGCAGCAGAAGTGACTGTC
This sequence comes from Cebus imitator, assembly GCF_001604975.1. Lineage (NCBI taxonomy): Eukaryota > Metazoa > Chordata > Mammalia > Primates > Cebidae > Cebus > Cebus imitator. The sequence goes on along the minus strand of NW_016107897.1, from coordinate 781,271 downwards.
CCAGGATCACCCAGTGAGACCAGAGCAGTAGTGGGACTTGCCCTCAGAGCTCCTGCCACCCAATCCAGGCAGAGCCCTTTCACTAGCACCTCATTGCCTCCTCAAGGTCCTCAAGGGTACAAGGGTGTCAGGTCGTCAGAAATAAAGGAGAATTAGCCCCTTGCATGGAGGGGCTGGGGTGGTGGACTAGTTCTCTTAGTCTTTGCACTTAAGATACTTGTCCCTGTCCCAGACTGGATCTGTGCCCCAGTTCCTGGAGATTTGGGACCCTCCAGACTAGGTTTGCCAGATAAAGTGTAGGACACTCAGTTAATTTTTTTTTGAGACTGAGTTTCGCTCTTGTTACCCAGGTTGGAATGCAACGGTACGATCTTGGCTCACCACAACCCCTGCCTCCCAGATTCAAGCAATTCTCCTTCCTCTGTCTCCTGAGTAGCTGGGATTACAGGCATGCACCACCACGCCCGGTTAATTTTGTAATTTTAGTAGAGATAGTGTTTCTCCATGTTGATCAGGTTGGTCTCAAACTGCCGACCTCAGGTGATCTGCCTGCCTTGGCCTCCCAAAGTGCTGGGATTACAGGCATGAACCACTGTGTCCGGCCTCAGTTAAATTTGAATTTGAGATAAGCAATGAATGATTTTTTTTCATATAAACATGTCCCAGATATTGCCTGGGATATACTTGTACTAACAGTACAAGTATTGTTTATCTGAAATTCAGATTGGAATTGGGTGCCCTGCATTTTTGTTTGCTAAATTTGGCAACCCTGCTCCTGACGGGCTGCCTTAAGGAACAGGAGGAGATGGCTGCCTCAGGGTCCCTGGCCCATGGGGCAGGGACTTCCCACTTTCAAATCCCTAGTCCTCAGCTGATCAACTGGAACCTCTTGCTGGCTCAGGGAACATGTTTAATTTGGTCGCTCATTAATTTGCACAGCTCTTTTTCTTCATCCTCCTGGGCCTGGTGCTGCTCTAATGAGTTAGGGTGGTAATGAAGAGGAACCCCTTCACGTGGAACAGCACAGGCCCACGGGCACTAGGGTGGGCCCCTCTGCCGCCACCTCCGCTGACCCACCTCAGGATCTGGTAGATGGCATTGAGGGGATCTGAAGGGAGACCCTGCCTGCCTCCAGGGCTGGCCTCATTGGAAAGGTCTGAAGGGGGATTGGGTGGCTACCCTCTGACCCTTCACTGGTGAATTCCGCAAGTGTGGGGAGGGCATGGAGGCTGAGGGGATAGAGAACAGGCTGCAAAAACAGGCGACAGGCGGGGCAGCAAGGTCTGTGATCCCCAACAACCGTCTACATTGGGACTTCAGAAATTGGGCAAGAAGATTCCAGTATGTGAAGGTGATGAAAGAAGGCTGAGGTCAGGGTCTGGGGAAAACTCAAAGCCATGTTCTCCAGAGTGAATGCTTACCCTGAGCCATTCTGCAAAGAAACACTTTTGTGGTTATATTTGTCTGGGAGACACAATAGACTGTGACACACAGAAACACACATATCCTCAGTGATTTGCTTGTATGTTAGCTTACTGAAGGCTCTGAGAAGTCCTGCAGTAGAAAACCAGAAACCAAAAAACTCTTCAAATTGGTTTAACTGGGCTTTTCCCATATTTGTTTGACATAGAATCTTCGTTTGTCCTAGTGCCTCTTAGCCTTCCCTTTCTGGGCACTCTTGCTCTCTGGGACACACTTTGATGCTCTGCAGCCATGCCTCAGGTGGGGCACAGTGGCCGCTGTGGGTGGGGTAGCAAGGTTCCTCTGGGCCCGAGTGGCCATACCTGTTGGATCCCATCACACTGGCCTGGTGTCCAGGCTTCAGCTCAATCCTCTGCCTGCTCCATTCTTTCATTTTACATGGACATTTTTCCCAGGCTGTCCATGTAGATATATGTAGGAACATGTGCCTACCAGTGTGGGCTAATCCAGAAAGCCCAAGAACGTCAAGTGAGAGACAGAGATAGAGACTGCTTTTGATTTTCTTTCCTGGTCCACTTTCTTGGATAACTGACTTCTTCCATCATTCCACTAGGAAATATCCTAGTAGTCAGCTAATGATGGAGTCCACTCTGGTCACACCATCTACCTGAGCTCATGCACTAGTTCCTTTCAGGAATGTAGAGAAAGTCTCCAAAGTGCAGAATTGTCAGGCCTGGCCTCTACCCACTGAGGAACGCATAGCAGAGAGGGACAGAGGCTGCATTCTGGGCCCAGCAGTACCAGTTCAAACATTTGTTCTACTTCTGGCTGCTTAGGAGGATTCTAGAAATGACAGGAAGGTCTCCACTATAGCTTCAGCTCAAGATTAAAGGTCAGCTCCATGAGAACAGGGACTGTCTGTCTTGTTATCCCTGTGCTCCCAGTGCCTGACACAAGGTCTGGCATGCTGTGTGTGTGTGTGTGTGTGTGTGTGTGTGTGTGTATGCATGCAAGCAGGAATACACATTAACAAATGTTTTTGAGCACTTACCATGTGTCAGGCATTGTCCTAAGAATTTTACATGGAATAACCTATTGAATCCTCACAACCATCCTCTGAGGTAAGTACTATTATTATGCCCACTTTACAGATTCAGACACTGAGGCACAGGGGGTGAGTAGCTCACTCCAGGTCACACAGCCAATAAAAAGTACAGCCAGAGTTCAACACAGGCAGTCTGACCCCAGAGCTCTTTAGCTAAACCCACTGTTCCATACTTGATGGTTCAATGAATAGTTGGATGAATGGATAAATGAATGCATACATGCATGCATGAACGAATGCAGTAAGGAAGGAAATACCAACCAATGGCAGCCCACAACCCTCCAGCAGCCTGATGCTAGGTGTCCAGCCCTCCCCAGGACTTCCCTCCAGAAGCCCGGCAGCAGGGACGTAATTAACACAGCCTCTCAGCTGCCCACAGCAATACCACCTCTTACCTCTCTCCCTCCCTCCCTCCGTCTGGGCCTTTGCCACATTTTGCTGTCACCCTGCTCCTGCCACACTGCCCCTCCCAGCCACTTCCCAGCCCCTAGCTCCTTGACCTGCCTGCCTGCCAGTCTGTCTCCTCTTCCTTGCATGTTTGCATATGTGCCACGAAACCCACAGCCTCTAAAAACAAGGCAGTAAGCCACCTCACCCTCGTGCTGCCACTTTGATGTCCTCTTCCTGGCAGCAGCACGGGGCTGACCACCCTCCACGGGCTTGGGTCCCGGAGGACTGGTGCCAGCAGCAAAGCTCCACACACGAACGCCCAGGCCAAGAGGAACATGGGTTGTTGGGAAGGACCACTCAGACCTGCAGGGCCATCCTCGTGCCCACCATGTCTCCAGGGACTAGTCGCTAACATGATTTTTATTTTATTTTAATTAATTAATTTACTTTTTCACTGAGATAGAGTCTCACTCTGTTGCCCAGGCTGGAGTGCAGTGGCATGATATTGGCTCACTGCAACCTCTGCCTCCCGGGTTCAAGTGATCCTCTCACCTCAGCCTCCCAAGTAGCTGGGACTACGAGTGCCTGGCTAATTTATTTTATTTTATTTTGTTTGTATTTTTAGTAGAGACTGGGTTTCTCCATGTTGCCCGGGCTGTTCTCAAACTCCTGACCTCAGGTGATCCACCAGCCTTGACCTCCCAAAGTGCTGGGATTACAGGCGTGGGCCACTGCACCCAGCCCACATAATTTTTAAATAACACAAGCTACCCCTCACATTAGGTTAGCAGTCTACAGTTGACAAAGCACTTTTGCACCCATTTGCCAAACAAATCCTCATTATGGCATAATAGGTAAAAGCTTTAGAGTCATGCCTGAGTTTGAATCCTGCCTCTGTGGCTTCTTAGCTATGCAGCATAGAGAAAGTCACTTACACCCTCAGAACCTCAGTGTCCCCATCCTTATATGAGCATTATAGCAGTTCCTAGATCACATCATTGCTGTGAGGAGTAAAGGGGTCAATCCGTGGAAAATGCTTGGAGCAGTGGAGTGTGTAGACATACACCACGTAGTACGTGCTCCCATCACTAGGCTTAGTCCTTTTAATCACAGGTTCTCTTCAGCAATCCCAGGAAGTAGAAGAGGAAACTGAGGTTTATGAAGGAAAAATGACCTGCCCAGAGTCATCAAGTAGGTCTGTCTGTCCCCAAAGCCCGAGCTCTTTGGGGAAACTAAAACTCAAAAGATGGCACCAGTCTGGGTTTGGGACGAGACTGAATTAATTACAAATCTAGTGCTCTTTTCACTGGCCCTCAAATGTCACTTTTCTGTCTTGAATGGATCCAAGTGTCTCCTCCTCCCTCATTCCCCCCAAGCAGGAGCCTTCCTGTCTTTTGCTGCCCTACCTACATGGCACAGAAGGGAGGGCATTCATCGAAGACAACGAGGGAAAGTTTGAAGCTTGGCTCTGAGCAGAGGGACTGTGTTCCACATGACCCTGGAATACTGGTGCCCAGGCCAGCAGGTGCCAGGTACTGCAGATACTGGTGCCCTGTCTGCAGATACTGGTTATGCCTGGTCCATGCTGCCACTGGCCAGCTTAGCTGTGCCACAGGTACTTTCCCCATGATATTTGTTGGCACCTGTCCCCCAGGAGGTGGGCCTCTCCTCACTATTCTTGGCTTGAGTTCCAGGTACCTTTTTTTTTTTCTGAGATAGTGTCTTGATCTATCGCCCAGGCTGAAGTGCAGTGCCACATTCATAGTTCACTACAGCCTCAACCTCCTGAGATCAAGCCATTCTCCTCCAAGTAGCTGGGACTACAGGCACATGCCACCATGCCCAGCTCATTGTGTGTGTGTGTGTGTGTGTGTGTGTGTGTATTTTTCTGGAGAGACAGGGCCTCACTTTGTTGCACAGGCTGTTCTTGAACTATTGACCTCAAGCAGTCATCCTACCTTGGCCTCCAAAAGGGCTGAAATTATACGCTCAAGCTACCACACCCAGCTATAGTGAGGAAATTTGACTTCATTCCATTGGTAAGGGTGAACTACGGAAGGTTTCTGAGCAGAGGGNACCCAGCAGGCTGGAGTGCAGTGGTGCAATGTCGGCTCACTGGCACCTCCCCCTCACCCCCCACCCCACAACCTGTTCAAGTGATTCTCTTGCCTCAGCTTCCCCCGTAGCTGGGACTACAGGTGCGCACCACCACACCCAGCTAATTTTTGTATTTTTAGTAGACACGGAGTTTTTACTGGTTGGCCAGGCTGGTCTCGAACTCCTGGCCTCAAGTGATCCACCTGCCTTGGCCTCCCAAAGTGCTAGAATTACAGGCATGAGCCACTGCATCCTGTCCGAGTTCCAGGTGCTCTTGAGTAGCATCACAAAAGCTAGAGGAGCTGCTCTTGAAAGGGAAGGCTGTAGAGACCAGAGGAAGAGGAAGAGGCAAAAGGGGCTTCTCGACTTCTTCCCCCATCTCAGTCCCTAACCCATGGCTCCCACAGCCCTGATTCCTCCTCCTTCTCCCGCATCTTGTGACACGCGCCAGCCCTACCCCCACCCAAAGCCGGTATCACCTCTGAGCTCCATCGTCCCTGCCAAAAAGGCTAAGAGCAGAGGCGCATGTGCTGCTGCGCGCTGAGATCCCGTCACAAGGGAAGGCTGAGCCACACTTTTCAGACCTCTGGAAGGAGATATCCTCGAAGGAGAAAAATGGAACACCTAGTGAGCCCCTACTATGCACTGGGGGCTGGACATGTGGGCTTTAATTTCCCTGACTGAGTCCTCCCAGCCATGCAAAGCAGGTATTCTTGCCAACATTTTACAGAGGAAACAACTGAGGTAAAGTGACTTGTCGAGAGTCCCATGGACGGCAAGCAGCGGAGCTGGGGCTAAACTCAGGACTGGCTCCAAAGCAGGCAGGCGTGCCTCTCCGTGCACTGGCTCTTGGGATGGGCAAGATTTTATTCCAGTGAGTGCCCACCTGTTTTGGGGGGCAGGGGAGGGATGGAGTTTTGCTCTTGTTGCCCAGGCTGGAGTGCAGTGGTGCGATCTCGGCTCACTGCAACTTCCACTTCCCGGGTTCAAGCTATTCTCCTGCCTCAGCCTCCCAAGTAGCTGGGATTGCAGGCATGCACCACCACACCCATCAAATTTTGTATTTTAGTAGAGATGGGGTTTCTCCATGTTGGTCAGGCTGGTCTTGAACTCCCGACTGCAGGTGGTCTGCCTTCCTCGGCCTCCCAAAGTGCTGGGATTACAGGCATGGGCCACCACACCCGGCCCAAGATCACTCATTTTTGACATAAATGTTTAGGAAACATCTTCCTCATCTTCTGGCCTCCGATTTCTAAAGATTTGGGGTCATCCTCATTAATAGCCCGCCATTATCAGCACGGTGCTGTGGCGCTCTCCCCCAGGGTGTCCCTCCAGGCTAAATGGCCCCAGCTTGTTTGTCTTCTTTGAGCTCTTATACCTGGTTGGGGTTGTTTTGTGTTTTACTAGTTTGCTGCCTACTCCCCTGCTGTCAGGCCATCAGCTCTCACTTCTTGACACTTTTAGTGTGCCTGCTTCCAGCAGCCCCTCTGCCCTCCTTCTGATTTACTGCTTCTAATTTGCTGTGGGCTTGGGAACCAGATAACCAGACTTGTTCGAGTAAACAGGAGGGAAAAACACTAAGGAGGGTCCTCCTACAGGTAGCCCGCCTGTGCTTTAGTGTTGGGAGCCAGCAGCTCACAGCGCTCAGCCCCAAAGCCCGTGGCCCCCACCTTTACACTGCCAGGTGCCTCCTTATTCGGACTTGCACCAGGGGTGACCTCAAAGCCAGAGTGAGTGTGAATCCAGCCCTTAGACCTAAACTGACGCGCCAAACAGTTGAGGAGTAGCACACCCAAGACAAGAAAACTGCCACATTTGCTGAGCAAACAGCGATATCAGAGGGTTGCCCCTGCTTCGAGTCAGAGGAATGGGCAGGGGCGCATCTGAGGATCTCCAGCATCTCTCTCTTTCCTGCCCTGCCTCCCAGAGGCTCTGCAGAGATTCTGGGCTAAGAAAGCTCCCTCTCTCAACCTTGGCCGTAGCCCTGCCAAGAGCGGAGATGGAAGGGGGACTCCTTCCAGTGTCCCTCACAGCATGGGGGCTCATTCAAGGCCCCTGGGCCTGGGTAGGCTGGGCCCATCTCTGCCTACGTCCAGGCCAAGTCCCTCACACTCCCACAGCTGCCCCCACCTCCACCCAACTCTGGCAGGAAATGGTCCAAGCTGAGCTGGGCCTGGCTTGCCACCTCAGCAGTCCAACGGCCTGCCTCTCCCCCGGCCTGGGGGAGGGAGGCGCCACCGAGGGGGAAGCACTGAGGCAGATTTAGGACTTGGGTGGAGTCTGAAGCCCCCAAAAGCCATTTTTCAACCTGAAAACTGAACCAAGCTGGTCTGGAATTGTGACTGGAGGATAAATGTGGACCCCATGGTGTCATTTTATGGTCAATTTTCAGAGTGTAACTGCACTTTAAGCACTAACGCTGAGTAGCAGGAAAAAACTTCTTAACCGTAAGATCTATTAAGAGTGCAGAGCTGGCTCCCAGGGGCGAGGTGGGAATGCATAGACGTGAATCATTGGAAACAGGTCTAGCCCAGGCACTAGGGAATAGCCCAGCTCAAGCTGGGCTGCAGGGAGGGAGGGAGCAGTGCTGGAAGGATGAGAGAGCTCCTCCAGCTCCTCAGCCCTGCTGGTGGTGGCCCATGGTCTCCTCCGGAGGCCTGGAATCCTGTCTCAGTCTCTGGACACTATCCTCTCCTGGGCAGGGTAGTTGGGCTTGTTACACTTGGCCGCTCCAAGCAGAAACTGGGAAAAGGCAAAACCTGGCATAGCGGCCAGCCTGGTGGGGTGGTGGCAAGGCAGGAGGGCCAGCTGCTGAGCTGAACAGGACCTGATGACTCTGTTTCCCTGATTGTCCTGTTTGATGTCAATCACCAGTCTCAGCAAGCTCTTCAGCCAGACACAGCCGGCCCCCAGGGAAATGGGACAAGAGGCCAGGGAGGGTCTAGGTTATTTGGGGTTAAATACCTGCAAGAAGGGACAGAGTCAGGGGCAGGAAGTTCAGAGGAGGGGGTCAGAGGGTACAGAGATGGAAAAAGCTGGCGATGGAGGACTCTAGTGACGGTAGACGGCAGATAGAAGGGGAAGTTGGGGGACCAGGTGACCTCCAAGGTTCCTTTTAGCTGGAAAAACTGGCTTCAAGGAACACAGGAGTGAAAAGATAAACTAACTGCCAGACAGGATCTTCAACAAAGCAAAGAAGATCTTCCTGGTCTCAGAGCTGTGGTCCAGCCGTTGGGACACTCGCCGAGATCCCAACTAAGATTTAGGGTCAGAGCTGGCAAGCAGAGATACCAAAGGACACCAGTCTGGGGAAGGAGAAACAGGCTCAGGCCTGGCGGTGAAGAAACCTCAACTGAACCACAATTTTCTGTGTGATCTTAGGGAAGTCTCTTTTGGTCTCTGAGCTTACATTGACCTATTTGTATTCATAATGGGTAGCAGAGAGCTGAGGAGTGGAATTTGAAACTGATCAATTGGTATTTGTTTGTTTTTGTTTTGTTTTGTTTTGACAGGGTCTCGCTCCTGTCCCAGACTTGAGTGCACTGGGTGATCACGGCTCACTGTCACCTTCACCTCCTGGGCTTAGGTGATCTCCCACCTCAGCCTCCTGAGCAGCTGGGACCACAGGCAAGCGCCACCACACTCGGCTAATTTTTTGTATTTTTTGTAGAGGTAGGGTTTCACCACATGTCCCAGGCTGGTCTCCAACTCTGGCCCCAAGTGATCCAACTGCCTCAGCCTCCCACAGTGCTGGCATTATAGGCGTGAGCCACCGCACCCAACCCTGATCAATTCTTTTAAGTCTTAGAATATAAGGGTCTTAGTTTAGAGCATTCCAGGATTCCTCAGACTGGTATGCTCTGGGACGGGATTTCCTGGGGGTTAAAAATAAAAATAAAACAAAATTACTGACTAGGTACCAGGGGATGTTCTAAGTGCTTTTTATAAATATTAACTCATGTACTCCTCATAATAGCTCAGTGATGTGAATACTATTACCCCCATTTTGCAGATGAGGAAATTGAGGCAGAGAAAAATTAGCTGACAGATCCAAGCACCAAACTGACTCTTAAACCAAAGACACGCTGTGCCTTCTTTCTGGTTCATTTCTCTAGCTGGGTGACCCTGCCTCCTCCACCCGGCACCTTCCAGGGCTTCGTTTTCCTTCATGGCTTTCTCAGCACTGGGCGAGGTCTCTCCTGCCTGAGCCAGGCTGCCTCCTTGAGGTGCCCTTAACCTCCCTGCACTTCCTCCCCTCTCTCCTCTCCTCTCTGGGGGAGCTGAGCCAGGCTCAGGTTTCTCCATTTGCAGGCTGAGTCTCCTGCCTTGGGCTGGGCTCACTAAAGAGAAGAGATCTTGCTGACCTTGCATTTTCCATCCACTCTGGGGCCGTGGGCTCTGAATGGACACACGAGGAGTCCTGCACCCCCAGTCATGGTGAGGGACTGAGGAGGGGGCTGGCCTCTTGCCCGAGACCTCTGGTGTGGGAGCAGTTACTCTAGTCCCACTGAGCAGGCCTGAATTTGAGGCCCACAGGCATCTCTGTGCAGATCTGGGGCAGTATTGCTGAGGGTACTGGAGGAGTCGGGGCCAGGGGCTGGGTAGGATGTCCACCTGACTGTAGTTGCAAACCCCTTTCCATGTGACAATGGCGTACCTACTAATTCTCCCTTGCTTTGGACTAGTTTTTTTCCTCAAGCTCTCTCTTTTGGAATGGAATCATGAGGCCAAGTCTTTTTATTTCCAGATGGGAAGCCTAAGGCTCAGAGAGGGCAAAGACGTGCTTGAAGTTGCACAGCAAGACAGCCATGAAAGCAAGTTGGAACCCAGGATTCTTGACTCTTAGTGTCTTATCCAGCTCAGTTCCACTCCTCTCTACACCCGGCTGTGTGTGTGCGCATGCATATACACGCTATGCGACACACACAGGCTACACACACACACGCACACAGGCTATGTGACACACACAGGCTATGTGACACACACACACACACACACACACAGGCAGGCTATGCGACACACACGGGCTATGCGAGGCACACACAACAAACACACACACACAGGCTATGCGACGCGCGCGCACACACACACACACACACACACACACACACACACACACACAAGCTATGCGGTATCCCCTAGGGAAGCAGGCTCTTGGGAGTGAGGTGGGAGGCACCCAGAGGCCGATAAGAGGCAGAGGCCAACGAAAAACTCCCAGGCTCACTACTGAGGTCTTCACTGATGCTTGAAGGATTTGGAGGCCTCCAGCAAAGTCACTGGCCCACCACCTGGATTTTCCGTCGCACTCATTCCCTTCAGGTGCCCAAAGGCCCACCCGGTGCACTCTTTCCCCCAGTTTTGCAGACCGCCGCTGTGGCCGGGTGAGCCAAGGGCCATGGCCACAAGGGGGCACTGGCGCTCCATGGCTCCGTTGGGCTCCGAGGCGCGCTTTCCGCGGGCGTGGGGTTTGGGGGCAGCAGGAGTTTGCATGCGGCTCCCCCACTCCTGGCACCCTCCCCATTTCCTCTTGGAAGCCACCCTAATCCTCTTATGCTGAGGGTCACATCCCTGGGCCCAGGAACGAGGTGTTTCATTTTCGATTCGCCCCCACTGCCCCTGGGAGAGGTCCGTGAAACGTGGGGAGGGGAGTCCCCTGGGCTGCAGCCCTCTTCCCTGCTCCTCTGCTCACCCCTTTCCCTTGCTCTCGTCTTCAGCTTGTCCCTGTTTTGGGTGTGTCTCTCCTACCTGTCCGCCCTCCGTCCCCTGCCCGGTAAGCCTTCTCCCTTCTCAGACCCCACGTCCCATCTCCTCTCCTCCAACCTTTCCCCTCCTTTCTCCCTTATCAGCTTTCAGCTTTCATTCCCCGTTTCTCTCTCCCGCCTCCTGCTCCCCTCCCCTTGTCTTCCTCTCTCCTCCCTTCTCTTCTCTCCCCTCCTCCTTCCCCATGCCCCATTCTCTTCTGCCTTCCCTCTGCCCTGGCTCCGGCGGCCTCTCCCTGGAGGAGTCGGGATGTCAGGGTGGAGCGGGCCTTGGCCCTGCCTCTTCCCAGGGCTGTGGGCTCCCTCCCAGCCTTTGCGGGTTGAGACAGGGAGTGAGGGAGGGAACATCCAGCGCTGCTGGAATCTGGGAGTGGAGGCGGCTGTGGGTCAGAAACTCTCCAGTCCTCTTAGCAAGTGCAGCCTCTCCCGGAGGCAGAGGGAGACTGAGAATCCAGAGACCTGGGACCTGCTCCCAGCTCCGGCTGTGACCTCTAGCCCTGGCCGTGGCCATGTGACCTTTCCCATCCTCTCCCTGGGCTTCAGTTTGCCCCCGAAGACAATGGCGAGGTAGATCTGAGGACTCTCCCAGCCCTTCCTCTATTTTTTTCACTTTTCAGTGGTGACTGTCAATCCCAGGAGGCCTGAGAATGGCTTCTCCCAGATTCACCCTCTGTCCCCATGGCCCCCTTTTAAATGCTAGGGGCCATTGGCATGACAGAGAGGGGTCTGTCTGTGTCTGTGAGTTGCACTGGAAGAGGGACTGGGGTTGGGGGTGGGCCCTAATGTCAGCATGTTGGGGAGTCTGTCTGACACAGTCACTCCCTGACTCTGGGGATCTGGGCAGCTTTTGGTGCCTGGAATTGTAGAATATCAGTGCTGGAAGAGGTTTGGGGCAGAGATCAGTCAAACACCAATACAGGGGACCCCATGTCCTCACTGCACCCTGCAGCTCTACCCCAGGGTACAAACCCAGGGCCTATTGCCTGCCTTTCACCTCTTGGCTTCCAAAAGAACCTAGCTCCCTGTGGGATAAATAAGGAAACTGTGGTCCAGAGAGGGGCAAAGACTTGCCCGGGTACAGGCAGCTGGAGCATGTTGGGGCTGTGAGAACACAGGCGAGGCGGTGTTGCCACCCGGCACGTGCTTTGGGGGACTGGCGAAGAGGAGGAAGAGGTGTGTGTGCGTGGCAGAACTGCCTGCTCCCCACCTCTTGTTCTGGGCACACACCCATCCTTGGAGCTGCCAGCAGTCCCTGCCGCAGCTGGAGGGTAGCACCCCCACCTGACAGTGTGATTTATCACATTCTCCCTTTCTCTCCTCAGCCCCCAACCTTCCTGCAGACCCCGGAGAGGGCCCAGCCTGACTTAGAAGCAATTCACCTGTTTTTGATTTGAGACTCAGGTGGACTTTTCTTTCTTCTCATCAAAGAAGTGGTGAGGGGAAGTCAGGGCCCCATCCATCACCCCAGCCTCTCAGCAGCCTTGGGGAGGGAGAGCAGACAGGCAGGGGAAAGGCCCAGGGATTTTACAGCATCCCTAATTCCCAAAGGGAGCCTCCCAGACAGCCAGGCAGGACATTACTGGCCCACGCATTTAGGTTTCGGCTACAAATGCTCAGGAGAAACCGCCTAAGAGGTCCTTTATTGGTGCTCTGGATCTCTGGAGGTCCTAGGGCCAATTTTTGTTTTCTAATCCCTGATGCCTGGGCAGGTGAGGGTGGGGTCTGGGAGGGGCTTGGGCCCCAAACTAAAAACAGAAAAATTATTTAGTGCCTGGAGAAAGCGGGAAAGGGATGCAGGAGGGAATTCATTTCGTTTTCATCACCTGCTCTGGGCCAGACTCTGTTCAGCACATTATCTATGTGATTTAATTCTCCCAACACTGCCCCATTCTCCAGATGAGGAAACTAGGGCTCAGAGAGGTAAAGTGACTGGTTCAAGGTCAAATCACATGGGAGCAAGTAATGGGGGACAGATTCAGGGTTACAGATGTTTGGCTCCAGGATGTTGGCCTGCCCAGGAAAGATGACCTGTGGCATTTGGTCCCCGCCCCATCCCCAACACACGCTCCTGTGTGCTTCATCTCAAGGCCACTACTAACATACATAGAACCGGTGCAATTAGAAAAAGGCATCCCTTCCTCTGGGCAAGGTACATGGCTTGGTGCAAGGAGCTGGGGCTGAATTTCAGCTCCCACTGGTCACCTGCAGCAGGCACCCTTGAGCAGGGCTCAGCCTACACAGCCATCCGCGTGGCCCTACTTGGACTTCCTTTCTTTAGAGTGGGTCAAGCAAATTCTGGTCTGAGAGGGGAAGAGAGGAACCTGCTGAGCCATGATGTCAAATCCTCCTTCTGCTTCTGCCCCTCCCCAGACGTTATCATCAACACCATCATCGCCGCCATCATTCCAGGCATGCTCATGATACTACAATTACTAATAACCGGGGCTCCATTGTAGCTCAATCTGTTGGAATTCTTCCCCAAAGCAACCCATTTTCTCCCTGCTAGACTCTTTCCTCCCCATTACACCCCTCTCAGTTTCCAGCTAGCAGAAGCCAATCCCATGCGGAAATGGATTCATGGCTGGGCCAGCTGGACTATGATCCCTGGGTGGCCTGGGGAGACCTGAGAGAGATGGGGAGGGCAGGGGCACTGGGGCAGGTTCGGGTATACCGGCTTAGTTGCTATATGGCCTTGGGCAAACCACTCATCTCTCTGGGTCCAGCTCCTCGTCTTCAATTGGAAGGGGTGGGATGGATGATATCCATCCATGATCATTTCCAGCTTGGCCTCTTGGGGTGCTGAAACCTCTGTGTTTGGAAGTCCTGCTCCCTTCTGTGCACCAAGGGATAAGAAGAAAACACCCTTTGGATTTCTCCCTGTGGCTTCCAGTCAGACAGGACACCAGAGGCAAGCCGGGGGAATGGAAAGCAAGTTCTGGTCTGGCTGCTTCCTAGCTGTGTGACCTGGGACAAGTTACTCTCCATCTCTGAGCCTCAGGTTTTTTTCATCTGAACAATGGAAATGATTGCACCTACCTGCAAAAAAAAAAAAAAGGCTGCTGTGAGGAGCTAGTACAATAATATATGTAACTGTGCCATGTACAACCATTCACATGGTAGGCATTCATTCATTTATTCATTCAACAAATATTCCTTGAGTATCTACGGAGGGAGGTAGGATAGTGTGGTAACAGTGTAGGCTCTGAAGCCAGACTGCCCGGGTTCAAAATCCAGATCTGCAATTTCTTATCTGTGTGACCCTGGTTGAATGACTTAACCTCTCTGTGCTCCAGTGACCCCATCTCTACAATACGGCACCCACCTCATAGGGCTGTTGTAAGGATTAAGTAAGTTAATCCAAGTAAAGTATTTACTTCTTGGCACAGAGTGGACCTCATTAAATGTCATGACATATCTAAATGCTGGAGTTGCAACAGAAACAAGGCAGACAAGATCCCTGCCTGCATGGAGCATTCCATAAATGTTGGTCCCTTTCTCTCTTCCTTTTGTTCTCCCTGTGAGGGGGATAAAGTGACTCAGATAGCTCAAGCTAAAAGCTATCCTTTGTTCCTTCCCCTCTTCCAACCAATCCATGAGTATTAAACAAATATGCACATGCGCAACAAATATACTTCGAGCACCTTGTCTAGTTCTTTGCTAGATGCTGAGGCCGTGGAGATGCATATGACTCAGGCTTCATTCACTAAGAATGCTCAATGAGAGAGAAAGACAGAGAGAGAGAGAGAGACAGAGTGAGATTCTCTTAGGGCCATGAGGGAAGACTTCTCAGAGGTAGCCATGTGTTCTGAGTCTTTAGAAAAGATGCAGAGAACTTTCCAGGGGCCCAGATGATATTTCAGACAGAAGGAAGAGCACAGGCATGGAGGTACTGAGAAGCGATCAGCACTCCAGCAGGGGTGGGGCATCGGTGGGTTGGAGGGGCATGCCTCCCATCTTCTTTCTAAAGGAGAAGGAGGCAAAAGGGGAGCACTTTTACAGTGCACTTAGCACGACCCAGACACTGTGCTTGGTGCTGTCCACCTTATCTCACCATGGGGCTGGGCATTCTTACCTGCATTTCACAGATGGGGAAAACAGACTCAGAGCTGGGGAAGGACATGGTCAGGGCCACCCACCTAGCAAATGGCAGAATTGAGGCAGGCCCCTAGGTCTGTAGGCCTCCAGTGCCTGCGTGCGCTCCTCGAGGCTTCTCTGTTATGTCTATGGTTAGCCTGTATGGAGATTTGTGCTGGCTAGCTGTGTGTGTTCCTGCGTGTCTGTGTGTATGTGTGTCTGTGTGTGTGTGTGTGGTGAGAAGGTGTAAGGGTTGGGGGATGCGATGAGGGGGATGCCTGAGGATCTGTGCATACTGTACCAAGCCCATGCCCCTCTGTCCCCAGTGGGGGGATCTGGGAGAAGGAAGTATAAAGACCTAGGTTACCCTATATCTCTCCCTATCCAGGAACTCACCATGAGAAAGGCAGCCTCTCTCCCACCCCTTACACACACACATGCAGGCATGCATGTGCGCACACACACACGCACACACACACACATCCCTCCATCCTCCCCTGCTCCTAAAAATATCAAACCAGTGGAGCTGCAAGGGAAATGAATGTTTGGCAGCAGAGCAAGTGGCCTAGGAGTGGTGTCAGGCTCCGTAAATATTTACTCACTGGATTAGAGCAGAAGTTGGAAACATTAGGCAGCTGAAAATTACTGTTTTAATAGCATGGCTGATAAATCCAAACTTGGGGGGTTTGTTTGGAAGTCTCAGCTTCTGGGAATTTTAGCGTATAAACTGTGGGCCTGGGGTAGCTGGGAACAGAATGGAGGAGTGTGGGCTGGTGAGTGGGTCTGCCTGGAGGAGAGGACAGCCTGGCCAAAGGTGCTCCAGTACCTCAGTCTACAGCAGGCTGGATGACACAATATTAATTCATCTCCTCATTCATTCATTCATTCATTCATTTCTCAGACTCTGTCAAAGGGAGAAGCAAATATCTATTGAACACAAAAATGAGCCATATGTTTTAGGAGGTGCTTTATCTTTTAGTTCCTCATTTAATATTGACCGTAACTCTGGGTGGTAGCAATAATTATTTTTATCTTACAAGAGCTGAGGAAAATCAAGCCTCAGTGGAAAGGTAACTGGTTCAAGGGCACCAGCTGGAAAGAAGGAGGGCGGGGATTTAACCCTAGGTGCCTCTGACTCCAAAGCTTTGTTTTTCCCACTGCACTATGCCACCCTCCCATGTGAGATGTGAGGTAGACACTCAATACATTTCAGAGAGAACTCAAGCAACGCACTGGAAAATACAGAGATGAATCTGACTGAGCTCCTCCCTCGGAGAACTCCCAGTCTAGAAGAGGTCTAAGACATAGATCCAGACAATTCCACTCCCAGGGAGAAAGCAGCTAGTGCCTTAAAAGAGGAGCCAAGGAAGTGCTATGGGAGTGCCGAGAAGGGAAGAATTTCTTTCAGGTTGGGGCAGAGAAGAGGGAGGTGTCAAGGTGAGGAGGACCAAGAAGGCTTCCTGCAGGAAGTGGCAGTTGAGCTGAGCCCTAGCTGATGGATAGAACTTGCATACGTGGAATTGAGGAGGGCAGGCACCCAGGCAGCAGGAACAGCATGAGGGAAGCCCAGGAGGAGGAATGTTGAGTATGGTTGAACCAGAGAGTTTAAAGAGAAGGGGCAGGAGATAAGCTCCAAAAGGTAGATGGGTGCCAGATTGTGAGGGACTTCCCAGCTTCTGATGCTGAGAGCCAAGCGCCCCAGGGCTTGAGCTTCACCAGGGTTCAGGCCAGAGCCTGACTCTCTCCTTTTACCTTCTGCTCTCTGGAAAGGCAAACGGAATGGTTCCCCTGAGCACCCACCCAACCCCAGTGTGTGTGTGTCTGTGTGTGTGTGTGTGTGTGTGTGTCTCTGTGTGTGTATGCCATTGCACTTCCTTCCACAACTCCTGCCTTCCAGCTGCTTCCAGCTGAGGCCAGCCCCGACCCATTCCATTCTGAGGCCGAGATCCTGGCTCCCCACTGCTAGAGCTGAGGCCCCAGCTGGTGACAGGACAGTACAGCTGATTCAGGCCTGTGTGGGCACTCCTGAGTCTGAGGACACGGGGGAACAGGGGAAGGTCACCATGGGCAGCTGGGCCCACTGAACAGAGGAGCAGGAGGGGTGACGGGGCAGTGGCGGGAGAAGAGTACTGCTCTGACATCCGATAGACCTGGACAGCAATCCTGCTCTGACGTGGGACCTTAGGAAAGTCACTTCACTTCTCTGAGCCTCAGTGTCTGCCTCTGTTTCCATTCCCTGTAGGTGTTCTCTGAGGTTTCAATGACATGATGTCCCGAAAGCACTCAGTGTGCTGCTTGTCACATGCTACGCACATGGCAAAGGGCAACCGGCTCCCTTGGAATAAATGATATCTCAACAAGGAGAAACAAAAGCAGAGATACCCACAGCAGACTTTATTCCTGGATTGTCTTCCCTTGGAGGCTTGGAATAGGAGAGCTCCCAGCCAGCAGGGACAGGAAGATGATCCAGAGAGCCTGGGAGC
This sequence comes from Cebus imitator, assembly GCF_001604975.1. Lineage (NCBI taxonomy): Eukaryota > Metazoa > Chordata > Mammalia > Primates > Cebidae > Cebus > Cebus imitator. The sequence continues at coordinate 763,941 of NW_016107897.1, read as the reverse complement.
TTCCTTGTCCTATCTAAAGGATGTTTCACAACTCACTGGAAAGAAATCAAGTTCAGGTTCAGGAATCTGGGGGTATCAGGACTTCTCACTTGTGCCTCAGGGACCCAACGTCAGGCCCCCTCCCTGCACTCTCACTGGACTGTTTCTACCCGGCTCTTTCCCAGGTCCTCGTCTCTGCTCTGCCAAGTGGGAATAAACATGCCTGCGCTACATTCTGTGGGGTGGGAGAGATGGAGGAGAGAATGTCAGCAAAGAGGAGGTGACAGGCAGGGATGTGTGTAGGGAGCGGGGGAGAGGGCCTCAGCCAGTCCCTGGAAAGGTGTGAGTGAAATGGAAGAAGCTGTTCCTTTGGGGCTCTATCCTCCCCAGTCCCCAGAAACAATAGGAGGAGGGGAAGCAGGCCCAAAGGGACTTGAGGCCATCCCCAAATTTGGTATTTAGGCCTCTCTGTGTGGTTTTCCTGCTCCAGAAAATGTTAATTTACTGCAATTTGAAAAATGATCAAGCCAGGGCTGGAACTCAGCAGCTGGTGCAAGGGAGACAGAAATCTCTTTTTGTTCTGTGGGGAATTGGGCTGCAGCCCTCACCCCCACGCTGCTCCCATTCGGGGCCATCCTTCTCCCAGTGTCGAATGTCGACAGGCTCCTCCCGGGAGCGGCCTGCTTTCCTCGGGGCACTGAACCGCGCCAACATTTATCAAAAGCTTCACAGCTTCTGAGCAAAAGAGGTGTGTGTGGAGGTATGAAAGCCGGCCCCGGTGAGGGGCGGGGTCCCAGGCTGGGCCTATCCCAGGCCCGGATGATTCTCAGCAGCCTTTGAGGGGTCACCACAGAGGCCCTGAGCTAGGAAGGGAGGCCTGCAGTGGGCAGCTGGCTGGAAGCAGTGTGGGAGCCTCCCCTCCTCTTCCTCAGCCCTGTCAAGCTATGTCCCACCTGCCTGGCTGCCCCCTCACCTCTATTGTTCAGCCAGACAAAAGATGATTATGGAAAAACAGCCTGCACCCAGCAGGCAGGCTCAGCAAATCAACACATCCCCAAACCTGCTGCTGCTGCTGCCTAGTTGGGGCCCACTGAGCCCGGCTCGACTAGACAGGCCAGCCTCTAGGGCCCTCCGTACTCATTCCACACTCTCCACTGGCAGGGAGCACCTTTGTTGTGCCTTAGGGGGACAGTTCGCTCTCCGAACTCCAGGGACATGGACATCATTCTGTGGAGCCTCTGCTCCCACAAGGGAGTGTTCCAACATGGCCGCTTCTTCCGGTCATAATGGCCGGCCAGCCTCACCATCTCTCCTGCCCCACACTATTTCACACTCCATTCATCAGCAAGCACTTGTTGATACTGACGACATGCAGTGCACCAGGCCAGATGCTAGGACACAAAGGTGAGCAAGGCACAGGCCCTGCTCCAAAAGGGGGTCTAGAAGGGGAAACAGACGCATACAGAGACAAGAGGGAAAGTGTCTTCAGAAGGGTATGGACAACTCAGATCACTACCTTCATCACCCTCACTCACCACTTCCGTCTTCATCAACCTCACATCCATCTACTTCCCTCGCCTTTATTTCCAGCTCCCCACCACCACTACCACGTCTCTCTCCTCTTCTTCTTATACTGTGGCCACCAACATCAACCCTCCTCATCCCGGCAAATCAATTCCCTGCCCTCTAGGAATTCATAGCCTGAAACTGACATGCCCACAGGGCACAACTATTAAGATACAATTTTTTAAAAAATAAACCTTTGCATGAATGTGTAGGAAAGTATACTGTAGTCTCTAGTTCAAGCAACCTGTAGGGGGCTTATGGAATCTCTTAGATCTGCGTGGAGCTTTTCAGTGAGAATTAGATTAGGTCCTGGCCTACAAAAAGCTCTTCATCCTGCCTCTCTGTTCCATTGGGTCAACATTAACTCTTCTGGAGGCTGAGGACCAAGGAGTCAAAGAAATCTAACCCAGGGACTAAGGGTGGTGCCTGTCTGTGTTTTAGCTGGAACCTGCCGGCAGCTTGCTAGTTTAGAATTCTCAGCATTCTTGCCAAGCCCAGGCTTGGCTTAGGTGCCACCCATCCTGGCCTGGCTGACAGTAGATGAAAAGGGTCAGAAACTCAAGAACTCCAAATGAAGCACCCCTCTGCTAGGTCCCAGAGCCTCCACACTGTCACACCTGGGATGAGGAGACCAGTCCCAGCTAATATTCCAACCCAGTGGTTTTCCAAGTAGGTCTACTTATCAGCAGCATCACTCCCTCCCCAACCTCCCCTGCTGTGCACATTATTGGAAATGAAAGCTCCTCCACAGCAGACCCACTGAATCAGAAACTCTGGGGTAGGACTTAGCAATCTATGCCTTAATGAGCCTTCCTGATGATTCTGATGCATGCTAGAGTTGGAGAACCAGTGGCAGAAAGAGGGCAATGGACTCAGGCTAACCAGGATTTAAATTCCAGCTCTGCCATTACTAGCTGTGTAACCTGGAACAGGCTGGTAAATCTCCGTAAGCCTCGGTTTCTTCATCTGCAAAATGGAGAGCATAGTACCTGGCTACCTGAAAACTGCATTACTTTTGATTTCATGTAAGGAAAAAATAAACAGGTCACGAACAATTACAACTGAAGCTGCTGGTCCCCAGAGTTATGAAAGAAGAGTCCAGGGGACCACACTGTGGAGTGAGTGAATGGTGCATGAGCCAGGAGTCCTGTGTGGCTGGGACGCAAGGCATCTTCTGTATGTCTGCCTTCTTGTTTAACCCTGCCAAATCTGTCATGTGTCACACACTTCAAGCCTCCATCCGTGCCTTGAACTGGCTGTTTCCTCTCTCTGGAATTATTTATTCCTAGAATCCACGCAAATTATTTCTTTCCTGTGGAGTTTTCTAAATAACTTAGGAATTGCACTCAGTGCAAGAAACTGAACCTAAAAGTCTAGCTTAAACACACAAAGGTTTGTAATCTCAGATAACAGAAGCCTGGAGATAGGCAGTTCAGAGATGGCACTGTGGCACCATGGAGTCATCAAGATCTCACCTCCTCCATCTCTCTGCTGTAACATCCTAGTACCACCGTCATTTTCAAGGTCTTGTCAGGGTTCAAGATGGCTGCTAGAGCTCCAGTCATCACGTCACCATTCTAGGCAACAGAAAAGGGAAAGGGCTGTCAATTTCCTTTTAGGCAGCAGCTCCAGAATTCCCATATGACATTTTCTTTTACATTTTATTGCTCAGAATGTAGTCACATGGTCACATCTAGTTGTAAGAGAGGCTAGGAAATACAGTCTTTCAGCTAGGCATTGCCATGGTGGGTAAAATTGGAGCTTTGTTACTCAGGGAGAAGGGAAGAATAGGTATTGAATGGTAACTGTCAGAGCAGTCTCTATGACAGCTTCCCTTCTCCTCCCAGAAGTGCTGAGCATCAGCTGGGCTCCTATAGCACTGTGCTGCCTCCCCCATTACAGCATTTAGTGCTCCTCTCTGAAATGTAATATCAGTAGGTCCACCGAGCAGGAGGGAGTGCTCCAAGCACTGCTCTGTTTAGCCGAATTCAAAAGAAAGCCTTGAGTGGTAGTGCTGGTGAGCAGTGGCGAGCTAGAGGGTACAGAGCATTGCAAAGAGCATTGGCTTTAGAACCAGCCTCAGGTTCAAATTGTAGCCCTGCTATACAACAACTCTGTAACCTCAGTCACTAGTAGCAATGACCTTTGAGCACTTGGTTTACGCCAGCCAGGTTGTTTCCATATGTAATCTCATTTAATCTATTTAATCGGTATGATTATCATCTCCATTTTAGAGCTGAGAAAACTGGGAGTTAAGTGATTTATTCAAGGGCCCCTAGCTACAAAGAGGTAGAGCCAGGCTTCAAATCTGGTGGTCTGAGCCAGAGCTCAAGCTCTTAGCCACTGCACTGCAGAGCCTCTATAAACGTCACCACCCCTCAGGTTCCTCATTGGTGAGGTGGGCGTGATCGTCCTGCTTCACAGGCTTGTGTTAGGGATTTTATGTCATCATATATGTGAAAGTGCCTCCCACTGTGCCTGCTGCAATAAATGCTCATTCTTTTCTTCTTCCACTTCTGAAAGGGCCCTGTGCTGGCTCCCTGTGGCAGGCTCTTTGGAAGCCAGGGTTGCTTGTCTTCCCACTCTTTTCCTCCTGTCAATGTCATGGTTCTCTGAGGATGAGGATCTGCTCACCTCTGCATCCAGACAGAGTTATTGTCACAGGCACCCTCGACCCAAGGAACAACCTCACACTGTGGTGGTTCCTGACTCTAAGAGGAGCTGCCCCTGGTGGAGGAAGGTGGGCACCTACAGTTCTGAGAAGACGTGGGGCTCATGTTTCACTTTAGTACAGATGGAGGCGAGAGAGGGGCTGTGACCTGTGCCAGGTCACACAGTGGGTCAGTGGCAGGGTGGGGTTTCAAACTACAAATGAACAGTGCTCTCGACACATCTCTTCCCCTCTCGGGGCCACCCATTTCCTGAGAACCTTAAATTGCTTGGTCTTGAAGGAACCCTCAGCTGGGATATGCTGACATTTCCCATCCTACTGGCGCTTGATCTAGGCTCATGGTCACCTCCTCCAGGAAGTCAACATCTCCCTTTCCTCCATGATGCCACTGACATGGCTAGTCTGCCTTCTGCTCTCATGCTGACCACATTGCATATAACAGGATCATTTTCCCACCGACTGGGAGCTCTGGGAGGGTAGGGCCTATGTTGCATGAAGCACTGCTTCCATGGGAGTCAGCCTTGAGCTCATCCCAAAGTCGGTGCTTGACAAATGCTCAATGACAGAACAACTGATTGAGTGAAGAACAAATAAGTGATTGAATACGTGCACTCTTTCTCTACGCCTGGGCCTTAGGGGGCTGTCTGGGCAGTAACAGCCGAAGCCTGGCTGTGGCTTCCCTGGAGGCACAAGAACAGGAAAACATGGAAGAGACAAAGTGACATCACAGGAAAACCAATTCCCCATGGCATTAATAGCCCAAGTTTTGCTGCAGGAGAGAGGCGAGTAGCAAAACAGGTGTGTGCGCAGATAATACAATCTTCCTCCCTAACACCCATGTCACTGAGCCAGGGAGCCGGCAGCCAAGAGATTAAAGCCCTGGCGTTTTCTAACAGTGCCAATCAATATTTATTGTTACAGGAGGCAGAGATTACTATCAGCGAGCATATAACAGAGAATAGATATATAGATATGCTTGTGTGTGTGCGCGCGTGCATGCACCTGTGTGTGTAAAAGCAAGGCATAACTTATTATTCCTACTTAGATTCGAGGGAAGCAAATAACAACAATAATGACGATAATAATACAAGACAACCTTGGAAAAGGAGCTTTGTTGATTTCTTATGCTGAGAAGATAGCTCCTTTGGCAAGAGGCTCACTTAGTCTCCATGTGTCCACCCCGCTGAGGTTTTGATGTTCCACTTTCATCAAGAATATTGAGCATGAAATCCCAACATTATGTGGGCTGTCTGGTGACAGCTGATGAAGAGATGGAGTGTGGAGTAGAAGAGTGCCAGGGATGCCTGCCTCCACTGCCCAGGGACAAAGCGCTGGCTTAATTGGGGCTCTGGGAACCACGACAGCCCAAGGGAGCAAAGCAGGGGACATCTGGGCCCTCTGCCACCCATCACCATTCGAGGCCTGACTTAGCAGCCAGATTAGGGGTGTGAGGGAGGCTGAGGGTGCATCACCCTTCAGGGCAGTGGAGAGCTGGAGATTCCAGTGCTGTTGACCTTGGCAGGAGGGGCAGACCAACACATGCCCAGGCTCTTGAGCTTAGTGAATGAGGATGCCGAGAGCTGTGGGATTTGCCTTTCAGCTGCAAATTCTGAGCTCCAAAAACTGGCTCATAGAGCTTGCTGCACTGGCCATGGGAACCCACTTACTCGGCCAGTACTGCTGCCTCATGGCCAAACCTGAGGCTTTTCTAGAGGAGCCGGGCCTGGGCTCTCCATATCACTAAGGTTTGCAGTGTTTTTGAAGGGCATCAAGTCCATCTCTGAGCTTTCAGGCCTTACTCCATTTGTCCAGTCCCAGACTTAAGAGGGCTCAAGGCATCCTTGGCTTAAAGGTGTCTCACAGTGCTGTCTGGGGCTGGCAACATGACGTTTCCTGGTGGCTTATTAGGAATGCAGAGTCTCAGGCTCAGACCTACTGAATGGAAATTCTCATTGAAACAAAATCCCCAGGTGATTTGCCTTTACATTAAAGTTGGAGAAGCCCTGCTCTAGATGACTGGGTTTCAGCCTCAGCTGCACGCTACAATCCTTTGGGGATCCATTTGAAATGCTGATGTCTGGGCCCTATCCCCACCTGAAAAAATGCAAGTCTCTGGGGATGGAGCCTGAGTACAGGTGCTTTGAAAAACCTCGCCTCTGATTCTAATGTGCAGCTGAGGTTGAGCACCCCAGGGCCAGAGAGCATTCTATGGGCACCCATTCAGATGCATCCTTGGCTTCGGAGTCAGGCAGTCCTTCCAGCTGTCTAGCCCACAGACCTCCTCTTGTGACTCTAACCCATAGGCTCTTCCTCAGTCAGGAGAGACAAGAAACAGAAGTACACCCTCTTTCTAAGAACCATTCTGAAGCCTACAGGACATTCACGTGCATGACCACCATTCCTCCTGTGGACTCATTTCTGTAACAAACCCTGGCAGAGTTAGCAGAGAATCAAAAGAACAGGGAAGCCTTGCACCTTCAGAGCTTACCTTGCTCTCATGTTCAAAGGGTACTGACCCCCAGCCAGGGGCTGCCCATACCCTTGGGTGCTCTCCCACCTGGGAGTACAGCAAGCTAAGTGCACTCGTCTGTCATGCCCTTCCTCTACCTCCCTATTGGAGACCCTGATTCTTTAGGCAAATAGGACTAAAGGTGGACAGATTAACTCCACCATTTTCCCACGTACAGAAAAGCTGCTCTGCTGGCCTACAGCTTGAGGGTCTCGAGAGGAGAAGGTGCCGACTTAATTCTAGGTTTTCCTCAAGAAAATAACTAGAGCCAAAGGGTGACTATTATAAGGAGGGAAATTGCCGCATAATTTTCTTAAAGGGCATTCCTAAAAGTCACAGGTGTTGCAGGTATCTCACAATAGCAAGGTCTGCACGTGAGGCAATGAGCGCTGACACTGGAGGGGAGCAATCACCTGGGAGGGAAATGAGAGCCTGTTGCATCCAATGAGAGTTGTGGTGGGGGCTGAAGCTCCTCGACAGTCTCCAGCTCTGAGCACTTAGAGGATCAATTGTCAAAAAAAGGGTGACACAATTTGCAATTGCAAAAATGTGGAACCAACCCAAATGCCCATCAAGCAACACATGCATAAAGAAACTGTGAGATATATATATATATACACACACACACACACACACACACACGTATATATATATACACACATATATACACATGTATATATGTATATATATGTATATATATACATATATACACGTGTATATATGTGTGTATGTATATACACACTTGTATATATATGTGTGTGTGTATATATATATGTGTGTATATATATATATATATATATATATATATATATATATATATATATATATATATATATAATGGAATACTACTCAGCCATAGAAAGGAATGAATGAGTGGCATTCATAGCAACCTGGATGGGATTGGAGACCATTATTCTAAGTGAAGTAACTCAGGAATGGAAAACCAAACATCGTATGCTCTTATTCAGAAATGGGAGCTAAGCTATGAGGATGAAAATGCACAAAAATAACAAAATGAATTTGGGGACTTGGGAGAAAGGGTGGGAAGGAGGTGAGGGATGAAAGACTACAAGTTGGGTGCAGTGTATACTGCTCAGGAGACAGGTGCACCGAAATCTCACAAATCACCCCTGAAGGATTACTCATGTAACAAAATACCACCTGTTCAGCAAAAACCTAGGGAAATAAAAAATTTTTAAAAAGGGGTGACAGGAGTGATTAGGCAAAGAGCTTGTTCTAGAGAAGCTTGAAGGGTCTTAATATCTGGAGCAAGTCTACAGGAGAGGAAAAGGAAAGGCAGTCTAGGTTCTAGTTTTCACACTGCCGCTGACTGGCTGAACTGTGTGACCTTGGGCAAATGTATTGCCATCTTGAGCATCAATCCAGGGAACTAAACTCAATGAGTTCAAGAGGGCCTCCCAGCCAGAGCTACCATTTTGAACTAGTGGGTGCCACTCATGTAGACCACAGTCTAGCCTGTGATTATGTATCTGCTACATACTTTGCAGGGCACAGTGCAAAATACAAATGCAAGGCCTCTAGATTAAGAAAAAAAAATTACTAAGAATTTCAGCCAAGTGCAGTGGCTTACACTTGTAATCCCAGCACTTTGGGAGCGAGGCAGGCGGATGGCTTGAGTCCAGGAATTTGAGACCAGCCTGAGGAACATAGCAAAACTCCATCTCTACAAAAAATATAAAATTTACCTGGCATGTGGCATGTGCCTGTAGTCCCAGCTACTGGGGCAGCTGAGATGTGAGGATCACCTGAGCCCAGGAGACCGAGGCTGCAGTGAGCCGAAATCACGCCACTCTAGCTTGAGTGAGAGAGTGAGACCCTGTTTCCAAAAAAAAAGGAATTTCAAAGTGAGAACAGCAGAGCATTAAAGCAAGTGTGGGACCCTGTGGATTGCATTGGTGGCGTGTCTGTGAGGCTGGCCCTGATAATACGAGTGCAAGCTGAAGGGGCAGTAAGACAGATATGGGGGCTTATACCTTAGCATTGTCCCTCCTCCCACCCTGCTCCCCTTGGGCCTGGCAGCCCTCAGATGAAGCCCTTGACTGTTTAGTTAGAGGGTGGGCGGAAAGCCCAGAGAAGCCATGGGCCTGTTGACCCTGGAGAACTGAATTAGGAGGAAATGATTTGAGAGGTAATCAATATGCTCAATTGCAGTTCATTACCATCTAATGAGTCCTCTAACAGTTCAGCCTCCACTGGGGCCCAGTCAGCACTGTCACCTCTCCATGCTCCTGTTTGTTCTCCTAGGGGGCTGATCCCAGGTGTGAGACAGTGAGCGATGAGGGGCAGTGAGGAAGGGGAAGGGAGCACCAGACGACTGACTGCAGGCTGCAGCTGAAAGGGCCCTTGGGGACCTTCCAGTCCAGCCTCTTCATGGCACAGGTAAGGAAACAGAGGCCCGGAGAGGGAAAGGAATGTATCTGAAATCATACAGCGAGTCCAGCTGGAAAAACCAGAATTGGAATTGGGTTCCACTAACCCTTCACCCAGGGCTGTCTTCCCACTTGCTTCGGCAGTACAAGCCCCAAGCTTGCACCCCAGCCTTGCCATATGCTGGCTGTGCCCCCTGACTTTTCAAAACCTCAGCTCCCCATCTATAAAATGAAGGCAATATTACCCATTCTACAAGTCTAGAGTATGGTTGAAGAGAGAAAACAGAAGTGAAAAGCGCTTCGTAAAGTGCAAGGAGCTCTTCAAACAGAAGACATCCATGCATTCATCATTTCCCAAGGCCCTGGTTTTGTGCAGGCGCTGCACTGTAATGCTGGGAGCCAAGCAAGAGCTCTGACAGAGTCCCTGACCTCCCTCGGGGAGACTTCTTCTGTGTAGAGGGAGGTAAGCTACAGCAGAGCGCAGCCTCCTGGGAGTTGCGGGAGAGACAGGCAGGGAAGACTTCAGGGAGGAGGTTAGCGGGGAGGAACAGGAAGTAGCATGGGGTTTTAAGTGAGGAATGGCATAATCATATGTTTGACAACATTTGCATAGCACTTACTATATGTTAGACCCTGTTCTAGGCACCTTCCAAATATTAACTCATTCAATCCAAACAACAAGCCTATGAAGTTTTCTAGGGAAACTGAAGCCCAGAAGTAAAATGACTCATTCAGGTCACAAAGGTAGTAAGTGGCAGAACTAAGATTCAAATTCAAAAAAGCCCACGTTGAGGAAGAGGTGACGGATCGGCAGTTTGCATGCAGAATAATGGACTTTGTGATATTTTAACTTCATCTTCAGATGGGATGACCGTCGTTCTCTGTGGACACACACCAGTGAATTTGCATTGGTCAAAGTCCACATTTAGAGTTAACCTTCACTCTAATTTTTTAGAGTCCAGAGAGTCGGTAATAATGATTGTCTTGATCCTTTTGGGATTCATTTTCCTTCTTTGGGTTAAAGGAGATGAAAATATTTTACTCCTAAATATATCTGACATATTTTGAGGTGGCTGTCAGGGGCCAGCAAGCAAAAGCGTCCCTGCAAAGCTGCCTTTTGTGGGGGCCATTTGCATCTGTGGAGAATCTGCATTGATGCAGCCAGGCCTTCCCTTGACAGGACCTGGGAAAGACGAACCGAGAGGCTCACACGTTAAAGATCTGAAAGAAACATTCACTGTCTATTCTCTCTGAGGGCTGCTCCCTGTGAGGGTTCATCTACCTAAGGAGACCACCTTTGCCCGCCAGGCCTCATCTTCTCCCCCTCTCATAACCCGTCCTGCCATCACAACCTGATTTACCACCATGACCTGTTTCTGGCCATGCCTCAGGGGAGCTCCCATTCTTCCTGTAACCTTAAGATGACATATAAGCTTCTGCACCCCATTGTGGGGTTGGGTAATCACTCTGTGATGCTCCCTGTGTACACATGTACACATGAATAAATTGTATACCTTTCCTCCCCATTAGACTGTCTTTTGTGAGTTGATATTTCAGCAAACCTTCAGAGGGTCAAAGGGAAGTTTTTCCTTAGCCCCTCCAGGGTAAAACATCCAGCCTGCCTGGCCACAGGTGTGAGCATGTGGCCTAAGCCAGCCTATCAGTAACCTTTCCTGAGAGTCTCCTAATCCGTGGTGTTGGGAAAAGCTCTGCTTCCTTGCTGCTACCAAACCTGTAAGAATGCAAGCACTGCTTCTACCCCTTCCTGGCCCTGTGACAGCTGTGCCTAGAGCTAAGCCTCCTCATTCTCTAGGCTACCTGCACCACCCAGGGGTGCAAGCCTCCCTAATACCTGGAAGACCCCCTTCAGGCCACCCTCTCCTTCATCTACATCCAATTTGTCACCAAATTTCTTAGATTCTGCTACCTCAGTATGTCTTGAATCGTCTGCTTCTTTCTTTCCCCACTGCCTTGTCACCTCTCTCTTGGATGACTGTAATCAACTTCCAGCTGCTCTCTCTGATATTCTAACTCCCTGTAATATATCCTCTGCTCAGTGGCCAGAGGGCTCTGATAAGTCGTATGGATCTGATCACAACTGACACCTGTGACCAGCACACTAGGGTTCTCACCTCCAGGGCCTTTGCCATACAACTTCCTGTTCCCGGAGTGGCAGTGAATGAAGGTGCCTTGCAAACGTCTACTTTTTTGATGGCTGTCTTAGTCAGTTTGGGCTGTGATAACAAAGTACCATAGACTGGGTGGCTTAGAAACAAGAGAAGTTTATTTCTTACAGTTCTGGAGGCTGGAAGTCAGAGATCAGGGTGACAGTGTGTTCAGGTTTCAGTGGGGGTCCTCTTCAGACTGCTTACTTTCACTTCATGTTGTATCCTCACATGGTGGAAAGAGGACTAGATAACTTTTGGGGGTCTCTTTTATAAGGGTACTGATTTCATTTATGAGGGCTGCAATCTCATGAGCTAATCAACTCCCAAAGGTTCCTACCTCCTAATACCATCACCTTAGGGATTAGATTGAAACACATGAATTTGGGGGGATACAAACATTCAGCCCGTAATAACCCCTGAATCAAATATGGCAGTTTCTTACCTTTGACTGCCTGACAGTGGCTCCTCTTCGGGCTTCCACCTTGGTGACATTCACCCATAATGTTTTGGCGAATTCCTTTCTAGTCTTTTTTTTTTTTTTTTTTGAGAAGGAGTCTCCCTCTGTTGCTGGAGTGCAGTGGCGCCATCTTGGCTCACCACAACCTCCACCTCCCAGGTTCAAGCAATTCTCCTGCCTCAGCCTCCCAAGTAGCTAGGACTACAGGCACATGCCATCATGGCCAGCTTATTTTTGTATTTTTAGTAGAGAATGGTGTTTCACTATGTTGGCCAGGCTGGTCTCAAACTCCTGACCTCATGATTCTTCCACCTTGGCCTCCCAAAGTGCTGGGATTAGAGGCGTGAGCCACCACGCCTGGCCTCCCTTCTAGTGTTAAAAAGAAAAAAAATTGAAGTCATAACTTACTATTGTTTTGTACTCTTTTCTTTTTTTAAAAAATTATTTATTTGAGACAGGGTCTTGTTCTATCACCCAGGCTGGGGAGTACAGTGGCACAACAAGGCTCACTGCAGGCTCAAACTCCTGGGTTCAAACAATCTTCCTGCCTCAGCCTCTTTTTTAGCTGGATGGAACCGAAGATATGCACCACCATGC
>NW_016107897.1:750335-751489 GCF_001604975.1 Cebus imitator | reverse complement strand
TCACCGCAACCTCCACCTCCTGGGTTCAGGCAATTCTCCTGCCTCAGCCTCCTGAGTAGCTGGGATTACAGGCACGTGCCACCATGTCCAGCTAATTTTTTGTATTTTTAATAGAGACGGGGTTTCACCATGTTGACGAGGATGGTCTCGATCTCTTGACCTCGTGATCCACCCGCCTCGGCCTCCCAAAGTGCTGGGATTACAGGCGTGAGCCACCGCGCCCGGCGCCTCAGCCTCTTTACTAGCTAGTACTACAAGCTCAGGCCACCATGCCTGGCTAGTTAAAAAAAAATTGTAGAGACAGGACTTCACTAGGTCGCCCAAGCTGCTCTCAAACTCCTTGCCTTAAGCGAGCCCCTTACCTCCGTTTCCCAAAGTTCTGGGATTACAGGTGTAAGCCATTGTGCTTGACCTTGTGTTCTTTTTCACTTCACAATAGGTCATTAGCATCCCTCTACATAATCAGGAATGCTTGAAATCAAAATTGTGAATGGCTGCCTAGCCATCTGGCCGGATGTGACATGCACTTAGGACTTGTATATCTCCAAGTTCCCCAGCCTCCCATGAGCACTCAACATCCAAATGGCCCAAGTCCGAGAACCCACCTGGGAGGAAGGCTAGAGGCCTCCCTGAGTTGAGTGGAGTGCTCCCACTCCAGGGATTCTGTTGTTTTGCTTGTCCTTTCTCACCTGCAGCCCCCAGCCAGTGCTCTGGGGTTTTCCCTGTTCCCTTCTGGTGCCCTCGTTGCCCCTTTCTTTCTATGTTTTTATAGCTATTTCTGAGACCCTCAGTGTCTGTGTAGACTACAGCCTCTGTCTTAATTTCCCGACATACAGCTGAGTCTGTAAGTCATAACTTACTGACTTTCTGATGGCTTGTTGGTAACACAGAGTGGTGTTCCCCATAGCAGTTCATTACAAACCTCCTTCACCACTTGCCATATTCATGTTCCACGTGTCCTAGCATGTACTCTAGTATTGGTCTTTGTAGCTTCCACCCCCTGCCCCCCGCACCTTTTTGCTTGAGTTTCATCCTAAGCAAGTATTCAATGTATTCAATTTCTTTCTTTCTTTCTTTCTTTCTTTCTTTCTTTCTTTCTTTCTTTCTTTCTTTCTTTCTTCTTTTCTTTCTTTCTTTCTTTTTTTTTTTTTTTT
>NW_016107897.1:699412-750280 GCF_001604975.1 Cebus imitator | reverse complement strand
GCAGTGGCTTGATCTCGGCTCACTGCAGCCTCCACCTCCCAGGTTCAAGTGATTCCCCTGCCTCAGACTCCCGAGTAGCTGGGACTACAGGCGTGCCACCACGCCCAGCTAATTTTTGTATTTTTAGTAGAGACGGGTTTCACCATGTTGGCCAGGATGGTCCGGATCTCTTGACCTCGTGATCCACCCGCCTCAGCCTCCCAAAGTGCTGGGATTACAGGCAAGAGCCACTGCATCCAGCTGCAAGTATTAAATTTCTTTTTCCTCCACGTCCTACCTAAAATCCTCTCCGGTACAGAACTTCTCTTGGGGTAACGCTGGCATAGGGAATTACAATTGATAGCGGCCTCATTTGCTCCGAGTCTTTGCCCTTTCCCAGGGCTCACTGTTGGCGGTCATGGTCTTTAATCCAGACTGCCGCCTTGTTGCTGGGACCCTGTCCTCCTCAAACCCAAACCTCTTTTCTTCTGTCCTTTCTATTCCCATGCCAAGGCTGTCACCGATCCCCCGCCCCACCTGCCCCCACGCTGTAGCAAAGCCTGGCCAAAGGAAGCTGAAAATCATTTAACATCACAAGAGATTCTGCGGAGATGCCGCCCAGCCCACAAAGAAGACGGCCTTTTACATTATTAAACAGAATGCTTAACATCGCTGCTTACCGCATCTGCATATGGAGTCAGGGCCTCCCCAAGACAATGAATAGGTACTTGAGGTACATCTGCATGACCAAGAGGTCTCGCCTGCGGGTCCCTAGCGGAACAAAGGCACCGTCTGCCCCCAGGACAAATTTTAGCTGCTCCCCTTAGAGACCCAGGCAACGCACTACCCGCAGCTTAAAAAAGAAATAGCGGTTTTGTCTCTTGCCTCCAGCCTTTGAGGATTCAGAAATGTTAAGGTCCAGTCTCCGAGGTCGCGGTCACACAGTTTTAACACTTCCAGCATTCGATCCAGTTATTTGCTTTTATAAATAACACCCGGGGTGGGGAGACATTTGGGGCATGAATTTTTACTCACATCCACAATTTCTCTAGGACAAATACCTAGAAGTGGGATTTCCCGGTCACACGATGTGCACTTTTAAAAAGCTTTCAGCATCTCTTGTCAAACAGTCCTTCCAACGGCCGAAGCGATTCACGGCCCGACCGCCTCCCCCGCACCCCTCCCCGCAGTGACCAAGGGACTGCCTCACAAAACCCTCCGCAGCATCAAGTGTTATCATTTTTAATCCCTGCTAATTTGATAGGCCAAATATGGTATCTCATTGTTGCTTTAATTTGCATTTCTTTGCTTTCTAGTGGGGTTGAACATCTTTTCATATGTTTATTGGCCATTATTTTGTGAATTGCCAGCTCATTGGGGCCTTGTTTTCTTCATCCCTTGTCTTCTCCAAAGCCCAGGGCTAGCCATGAATTAAACACATCATACATTATTTTTAATTAATCTTCCTTAAACACAGCTCTGATCATGTTACTCCCCTAATTACAAAACCTCTGATGGCTCAGTATTGCGGACAAGATTACGTCCAGATTCTTTAGCCTGGTTTTCAAGGCCAGTCACTGTCGGCCCCAATCTAGCTCCTCCCCTGTCCCCCGCACTCATATCCACTCTCTCCTCTGCCACGGTGGACTGTCTGATGCTTCCCACCTCTGTGCTTTGCCCATGCCACTGGCGTTGCCCTCATTCATCCTTAGACACACAGCTGAAATGTCACTTTCTATTGGGCGATTTCCTACTAGCCCCAGGTAAGATGGCTTTCCTGCCTCCTCTCTCTACTCCTGTTGGCAGCACAGGTTTGGGCGTCTGGCTCTTCCTCTCCCTCTTTGGACTGTGAGCTCTTGGGTGGTGTAAGGTGAGGGACAGGGATCAGTCTCTTTCCAGTCTGTGGCCTCAGAACCTGACTGGTGAGAATGGGAAGACGGGTAATCACAAGGATCACTTCTCACAGGCCAGGTCATGTACTAGATGCTTCATGGCTGCACGTACATGTGAATATATGATGGAAGAGGAAAAAAAAACAGTTTTAACCCAAACAACTAAAGTCACTTCTAGCATCCAAGGCATTGAGACAAAAGTCACATGGAATGGAGATGGGGGCATACATCTCTACATAGCTGCCTTTCCCTCTATGGCAAAGAGAAAGGGTGACAGAGAAAGGAAGTGGTCCAGTGTTAAGTAGAGCATGATAGTGAGTTTGGAAATGTAGAAAGGCATTCTGGGAGGGGGTGGGGGCAGGGGCTGGAGAAGGTCAAATTATTCAGCATAATGAAGTGGGTGGGAAGGTGTAGATATATGTATATTTGAGTTGCCATAGGGTAGCAAAAGGTGGGGAGCAGAGAGATGGCCAAGCAGGATAGAGCTTACCTAGATGGTAAGAAACAGGAAAATTTTTAAAGAACGGTGTCTAAAACTCACTTTAAAATTGACAGGGATTCTATGATGTAAACTCCTCTGTCTTATCCAGACTGCGATCAAGTTGTCCCCCTACACACACACACACCCTGGCAGGAGTGCGTTCCCTGAGAGGGAGCCTGGAGACAACACCTGCGGGGCAGTGAGGCAATCTATAGAGAAACCTCTCAGGGCCGCAGGCTCAGAGCCAGAGGGTATTGGGAGAAGCAGCCTATCTGCCAGCTTCCTGCCTATGAACTGACACTTGAGTACTTTCCTTCTAATCTTAGAAAAGCTACCTAAGTTGAGACAGGAATACCCATACCTCTCCTGAGTGCCCCCAGCAACCCCAGGTATGGGAAGGTCTGCCATCCTACAGATGCTGAAATGAAGGCAGTGGTGGGAAGCAGTCGGCTGGGGTGACTGATTCCAATGCCAGCGTTGCTACTGCTGTGCTTTGCTGTTGGTGTCTAGCACCATGCCTGGCACAGCATCAGTATGCAATACATGTTTGTTGATTGAATTCCATCTGTTGCAACCAACGTTTTCTCCTCTGTCGATTGTGCTCCTAGGTGTGTGGACAAGGTATTGAGGGGTTTGGAGATAGAGGTGCAGATGGTATAAGGGATGATTTCTGCTCTCTCTGGGCATATAGCCAAATAGGCAAAATCTGAACATGTAAATGGTGAGCAAACAATCCCCAGCAGCAATGGTAATAACAGGTACCATTTACTCAGTGTTTATTGTAAGCCATGTCCTGTTCCAAGTGCTTTTCTTTCTTTCTTTCTTTCTTTTTTTTATTTCCTTTTTTGAGACAGAATCTCACTCTGTCACCCAGGCTGGAGTGCAGTGACATGATCTCAGCTCACTGCAACCTCCATCTCTTGGGTTCCAGCGATTCTCCTGCCTCAGCCTCCCAAGTAGCTGGGATTACAAGCACCCGTCACCATGCCCAACTAATTTTTGTATTTTTAGTAGAAACAGGGTTTCACCATGTTGGCCAGGCTGCTCTCGAACTCCTGACCTCAGGTGATCCACCCATCTCGGCCTCCCAACATGCTGGGATTATAGGCATGAGCCATCGCTCCCAGCCCCAAGTGCTTTTCCTAGATTATCCCATTTTGTCCTTATAACAACCCCATGACAAAGAAAATGGGTCATAGAGAAGGTAAAAAAAAACCTTGCCTAGGGTCACGCAGCTAATAAGTAGCTAAGCCGAAATTCAAATCCAAGCAGTCTAATTACAATTCCACACTTCTAACCTCTAACCTTGGTGCTCTGCTGCCTCCCTCAACACCCTAGCTGGGGTGCCAGGTACATGATGTTGAATGCTAAAGGTCACAGGAAGTTGGAGAGGACTGGGGTGGCCAGGGAGGGCTTCGCCAGCTCGATTAGACCTTACCTGGGCCTTGAAGACTGCGGAGGCTTGGGACAGGAGAGGTGGAAGGGCACTCTAAGCAGGAATGGATGTGGATGGAGCCTGGATATTGCAAGACTAGAGTCAATGAGCAACATCTCACAGCAGAGGTGTGTTTTGTGTGACCCAGCACAAAATTTCACAAAAATCTGAATGATTTGACAACATTAAAAAAAAATCTAGAGATTTTGCCTTCTAGTTTTGGATTTCTGGCTTCTCTGGATAAATTAGAGGATCTGGCAACATTGGGCCCTGCTATAGTCTGAATGTTTGTATTCTCCCCAAAGTTAATATATTGAAATCCTAGCCCCCAAAGTGATGGCATTATGAAATGGGGTCTTTGGGAGCTGATCGGTCATGGGAGTACAGTCCTCATGAATGAGATCAGTGCCCTTCTAAAAGAGACTCCAGAGGCACCTTCGCCCCTTCTGCTATTAAGGTTACAGTGAGAAGATGGCCAACTAGGGAGCAGGCCCTCACCAGAAACCAAATCTGCCAGCACCTTGGTCTTGGACTTGCCAGCCTCCAGAATTGTGAGAAATAAATTTCCATTGTTTATAAGTCACCCAGTCTATGGTATTCTGTTACAGCAGTCCAAACAAACTAAGATAGGCCCTCATTCCTGCATGGGCATGATTGGTGGGAATTGAAGAATGTCACCCCTTGTAAATGAAGCATGCTACTCCCATTCTCCACACTCTGCCCTAGTCCTGATTGCATCTGCAACTCAGCTCGCTTCCGTCCCTTCCTTTCCCTACCCAGCCTCTGCACGCCAATGATTTTTGTGACCTCCACGCAGACCAAGACTGTTGGAGGACAGTGAGGAGCCCTGGATGCTCAAGGCACGTCAAATGGCAGCGGCCTACCAGGAGACGAAGGTTTCCTGCAGAAGCAATTGGGAGAGGGTTAGAAAGGGCAGTTGGAGCCTGACTGCACAGGATCTTGTCTCCTATGCTGAAGAATTGTGACTTTACTGGCAGGCAATGGGGAGGAATGTTGAGAGGGAGGAGCGCCACTTGTGGAGGAAAATCTTGGCGTGCAGAGGACATGACCAGAGGAGACTCAACAGTCTGGAGAGTGACCCACTGGCTGGAGTATATGGGAGGGGAAAGCAGGGATAGGCCGCACTTGTGGTGACTGAGGCTTGCTGGGTTGAGTGGATCATGAGTACCATGTGCAGTAATTGGACCAGATGGCTACTGCAGGGCACATGGAGGATGAGATGAATCTAGCTTAGCTATGTTGAATTTGAGGTGCTGGAGAGAATTCCAGGTGTCTGCCAGTAGGGATGTGAGACTGGAGTTTGGCGAAGAGGATGGGCTGGAAAGAAATTTGAGAAGCCTCCTTTCGGAGGTTGCAGTGAGCCAAGATCTCGCCACTGCACCTTAGTCTGGGCAACAGAGCAAGACTCTGTCTCAAAAAAAGGAAAGAAAAGAAAAGCCTCTTTTAAGAGGGCAGCAGTGTGGATGAGGGAGTAGAGTGTGTCTTAAGACAGAAACTTTGTGCCAAATCCAGAACCTCATGGTGGGAGTGGGTGAGGAGTGGGTGAACAGAAGAGGAAGCAGGGATGTGTGTGTGTGTGTGTGTGTGTGTGTGTGTGTGTGTGTGTGTGTGTTGGTGGAGGGCATCAGCAGAGAGATCAGAGGAGAATCAGGACAATAAGTCTTCATGAAAGCCAACAGAGGAGTTTCAGGAAGGAGTTTGTTGTGTCCACCAGGGCCAGAGGCCCAGGAGATGCAGAGAAGTAGCCAGTGGGGTGGATGATTTCTAATTCCAACCTCACTCAGCCTCACGGCGGGGGATGATTCCCCTTCACCTCCTCGCCCTCTGGTGAGGTCCTCTGTGAGTTGAGGGAGGAGTCAGGGATTCTGGACCATGTGCTTTGAAGGCAAAAGGTCACACAGCTTTGGCCCGAGAAGGATGACTGCTTGTGTCTGGTTCCAGAGCCCTCTCTCAAAACAGGTAAGAAGAGGCCGAGGGGGCTGTAGCCCAGTGGTTTGCAGCCTTGGCTACACAGGAGAATCATCTGGGGAGCTTTTAAAACATACGAATGTTCAGACCCCACCCCACACCAATTAAGTCGGAGTCGCTAGGTTTTGGGCCTGGACATTCGTATGTTTTAAAAGCTCCCCAGGTGATTCTCATGTGCAGCCAGAGCTGAGAACCAGTGATCTAGGTGGTTACTGGAATCAGGTTTGACCCAATACTCCAGCACTCCATGGCAGAGGAGACAGATGGGGCTACCTCATGTGTGCCACAGCTGCCCTGCCAGCTCGTTGATTCTACCTATGATACATAATTGAATCCTTAGTTAGGCATACATGCCTATTGGAAAGCATACGTCACAGAAAGAGGATGTGAATTTTGAGATTGTTTTCTCCTACTCACTTAACCTAAAATGCATGGATTCCCTTATGCCTCTGGCCTCGAGGTCCCAGTTAGCACTGGAATTTGCTTCCCAGGGCATATCCACTTCACTCCTGTAAGGAATGCCTGAGGTTCAGCACATTTCAAATCCTGCATGTGATGCTGTCACGGGACATTTGTTTTATTATGAAATATTTCAGACACACAGACAAGACACAAGGAAAAAAATGCCTTAACAGACATCTGTGTACCTATCACCCAGTTTGCTTTCTGCCTTGGTTTAGGAATGAAACAATGCAGTAGAGATGAGTGTCCTTATGTACTCCTGCCCTGGCCCATTTCCCTTCCTCCCACCCTCCCCAGACATAACCACTCTCCTGAATCTAGCGTGCCTCATTTCCACACATATTGATCATCAGCCCCATTTGAGAGAAGAGGAAACTGAGGCTCAGGGAAGTAAAGGAGTTTTCCCCTGAGTTACACAAATTTATAGTAGGTAGTAGAGTCCAGAAGCCCCAGGACAAGGTACCAGGCAGTCACCTCCCAGCATGCTGGCCCTGCAGTGCCCCCATCTGGGGACCTCCCACCCCATCATTCTGTCAACACCTCCTTTACAGGCAGGGCTGGCCCAGACCAGGCCCAGCACGGCCCAGGACCAAGCAGAAATTGTGGCCTTCTCCTCACATCTCCTGGTTCCTGCCCTGCCTAAGAGGCCAGGCTTCCCGAGACCCAGGCCAACCCCTCCTCTGTTTCCTCTCTGGGCCACTGTCCAGCCCAGCTCTACCCCACCTCCCCCAAGCCCAAAGCAAAGGGCCTGTCTGTGCAGCCAGATTTCCCCACTAGGCCACTGGGGCCTGGGCTGAGGCAGGGGGGCTGCAATTCTGTTCTGTGGGTCCTCCTGGTTTAATTAGCATGCTGCCTGGAGTAGCAGGCCTAAGAGGTGGTGGGCAGGCGCCGAGACACACTCCCTGGGCCCCAAACCACTGCCTGCCTCCACCTCCCCACTTCCTTGCCAGCAACAGAGAAAGCCTGTGTGCAGTGGAAAGGAAGGCAGTGGCTGACACCTCCACACTGAGGAATTGGGTGGGGAGAGGCAAGCAGAACAGGCATAAACACAGGGAGAGAATTGCTTCCCTTACACATTAAGGAAGGGGAGGGAGCAGGGGAGGAAATGGCTATTTACGAAGCACCTACTTACAGGCGGCCACACATTATTCTAGTTGCTCCCCATAGCCACCCTATGTGGGACACAGAGTGGCTTCTCGGTACAGAGGGAAAAACTAAGGATGAGAGAGGTGGAGTCAGAGGCCCAAGGCTAACAGCTAAAAAGAGGGAAAAGGAATCTGAACCCAGGTCCACCTGGCTCCACATGCCTTTCCAAGGAAGCAGCCTGACTCCACAAACCTCTTCCTTCCCTGGAGGCCTCTTCCTCCAAGAAGTCCTCCTCTTTAGTGGAGGAATGGCCAGTTTAGATGGGTAGGCAGAGGTAAGGAGAGTGGATGGACAAGAGGCATAATTTACTCTTCATCCCAAAGCCCCCAGTTTCAAATTGACAAACTTCCACTCTGGAGGCTTCAGGCTGCCAGTTTTTCCTTCCTAGCCTCCAGCCCTGTCCCAGGCAGACCCTGCTTCATCTAGGGACCTTCACCTTAAGGCACTTTCTCCCACATGATTCCACCTCGACCCCTGAGTAGGACCCATATGTTCATAGGCTGCAGGACTAGAGGCCAGCCCAGGGTATCTCAAGATGTGGATTATGGTAAAAGCCAGAATACAGCTACCACTTATAGAGAAATTAATATGTGCCGGGCACTGGGTGAAGACCTTGGCACACATTAACTGCTTTGATCACTACCATGGAGATACCATTATTTCCCCAGTTTAAGACCAAGGAATTGAAGCACAGAGAAATAGAGGAACCTGCTCTGGGTCTATTAGGTGGTTGGGCTCCAAAAAAAAAAATGCTCTGAGGAACCCTGGAAGACAGGGCTGGCTGGTAAGAGGGAGGAGAGGCTGGCAGTCTCAGAGAAGGGTCTGAGGAACGAGGATGGCCATGGGAGAGAACTCCCGCAGTCTCTTGGCTCCAGCTGGAAGCTCTCCAGGCTTTGCAGTGGGGCTCCTGCTCTGCCCCTGGAGTGTGTGCCAACTAACCCCTTCCAGAGGGTTCCGCCAAACCACTCCCTGAGGGCTGGTGTTGCTTGGAGCCATCTGCAGCATGTCTTTCTTGCGGAGCTGAGGCTGTGGGGTGAGACAGCACAGGCTTCAGTCCCCTGCCCTGCAGGGCAGAGCCTAGGGGAGGCCCAGCAGGTGGGAAGTTCTGAGCAGTTAGACCCTAGCTTGAAGGCTCCACCCATGCACCTCTTTTCCATATCTGGGCCTGAGGCCTCTAGGCTCTTAGAGAAAAATTGCTAAAATCAAATTGCAATTAACAGAGGCAATTATCCACCTATTAGAAAACGTCCCCTGAGTCAGGCATGTGCTGTGAGTTGCCTGGGCCCCACGGAGCAGCTGGGCCCCAAGGGAGGCCCTAGAGCACGGCAGCAGCCAGGGGTCATGGGGAGGCAGGCAGCAGACTAGGTCTGGTGTGGGGTGGGAGGCTCTGAAGAGCCCTAGGGGGATCCAATAGAAACATGGGTCTAGCTGTGCCCTGGGAAAGCAGCCCCAGCCTGAGCACTGGCCCTGACGCTACAGACCCTCGTTTCCCAGCCCCTTTCTGGCCCCTCCTCTCCATTAAGCTTTCCTAGAGGGCAGACCCGGGGCAGTCTGTGTGTGTGGAAAGAACAAAGGAAAGAAAAATCACGCAGCAGTAACCCTCCGGGAGCGATGATAACATTTTCACTTGAAAATTACCAGAGAACAGATTGTCTTATGCAAATTATATGCAAATCACTCTCCGGTTGGTCCTCTCCTAGCACTACCCAGAGTTCTTCCAGCTCTTTCCCTGGCTGGGTATGATGGGGGAGGGAGAGGGCTCTTATGGAAATCAGGGTTTAAGGGGAATTCTGCCTAGAAGCAGGCGGATGAGATGACCTCTTGGCTTTCCATCCATTCCAGCTCTCTGAGTCTTGCTGCATTTGCATGAATCCTGTAGAAACCCCACTGCCTCCTGGCTGGACTGCTTTCAGACCCCAAATCCAATGAAGGGTTCTCTGCTGTGTCACCAGGACTGTGCATTTTCAGAAGATATTTGATGTTGGTTGCACAGAATAGAAGCATGAGACCAAGAATCAAGAAAGCAGCGGAAGGCTCTCAAATCTCTCTCCAGCCCAGACCTCACCGCTGGGATCCAAATGCAACCATTCCAGTCCCAGATGTCCCGTGACTCAACCGACCCTCTGTTTGCTCCTCCTCTGTGTTCCTTCCTGACTCAGAGCCTGGCAACCTCATCTCATAAGATGCCCAAGCCAGAGCCTGGGAATCAGCCTTGACCTCCACCCGTCCCCTGCCTTTAATCCTTCCTGTCCCATCTACCAGCTACAATTTTTGGGAAATTTGTCCCCTCTTCGCTGTCCCCAGGGCCACAATGGTAGTTTATCTATCACCTTCCCTGACCTATTCCCAAGGTCTTCTGTCTGGGTTTTTGCCTCCAGCTCAGCCTCTTAGATCTGCAGACCCTGCTGCCAGAGTGGTCTTTCTACAAAACAAACTGACCATGCATAAAGTCCTCTGTGGCTTCCCAGGCCCATCAAGTTCAGTCCAGACACCTTGCACTGGTGCACAAGACCTGTAAGATACAGGCTGCAAGTCCACCTCCTACACAGTCCCACATGCCCTCTGCAGGCCTCACCGCATACCATCTTGTCTCTCATCAGTCACCAAACACACTGCATTCTGACAGCCCCGCTCAAGCTGTTCCCTCCTCTAAAACATCTTCCCCTTCTTCTTTCCCCAGCCCCAATGAAATTGTATTTATTTTTCAATAAAAGCTTCATCTGGCAGACATTCACTGTCTGCCAATGCTCCCCACAACACACACACACTTCACAAACACACGCACACCCCTCCCAGCTGTCATTGGGTTTCTTCTTCCTCAGTCTTCCCAAGTCTTGTTTCTATAACAGAAATTAATTCACATTGTGTTCTCAGTACCTAATTAGTGATTAATGAATGAAAGAATAAGAAGTATGAAGAGTTTGTGAGTAAATGGGGCCTGGGTTTGATTTCTTGCTCCAGATGGGTGAGTTACCTCTTTGAGTCTCAGGTTCCTTACCTATAAATCGGGGAAGTAAAACCTACCTCATTGTGAGAATTCTTTGAGATGAGGCATGGAAAGTCACCTAAAGCAGCCCCTGGGATCCAGTAGATGCTCTGGATGAATCTTTAGCTATCTGAACTCAGAGTTGGCTTCAAGAACATGTGCCTTCTCAGCCTGTGTGACCCGATGGCCATTGCCTCTATGGTCCTTGCTCTGGGATCGACTCTGAACCTTGGATCCAGCCTCCATTCCTAAGAGCTGGCCGGAGACTCCATGCCAGGGAGGTGCCAAGGCACATTTCCTAGAGTAAGGCCTATCACGCCTCCTCAGACCTCACTGGCACTCAGGGGAAGCAGTGGCGAGACGTCTGCCCTGCAGGGGACCAGAAGTCCTTTGAGTGGATCAAGGCATGTCAAAAGGGGAAGGGGCAGGAACTGGAGGAGCCAATGTTAACTCTGCCAGTAGAGACCTACATCAGTGTGGGGTCTCTCTGGACTAAATTTCTGCATCCTTCACATATGGGTGATAAAACATGCTGGCCATGACATGATTGTTGTGATGATTGTAATACTGTGTGTAATATGACTAGCACAGTGCTTAGCACACAGTAATAATACAGCTGCCAGTATTTAATGAGCACTTACTGTGGGCATACCATGAAATGATCGTGTGCACTTGTTCATTCAATTCTCACAGAAACCCCGTGAGATAAGTATTATATTATCACCTCCCTTTGATAGATGCAAAAGCTAAGGAACAGAGAGGCAAAGCTATTTGCTCATGGCTGCACAGCTTGTTAATGGCAGAGCTAGATGATTTTTTATGTAACAGCTTTATGAAGTATAATTCACATATCACACAATTCACTCATTTGAACTGTGGCTTTTAATATGTTCACAGAATAGAGCTAGATTTTCAACTCAACTTTCTGATTCCAGATCTCACTTGCATAGCCTCTGCATTACACAAGATAATGCTCATAGGCTATGCAAATAAGTTCCCTTTCCCTGGGGCCTTTATTCACCTCTGCACCTGCAACGGAAACCTCAGCCTTCCTCTGACATAGACCCTGCTCTTCCTGCTTTTCTAAAGTAGAGCTGCTGGCTTGGGGCCACGCTATGGGGTCTTGAGGCAGAGGAATAGAGATGACCCTAGGAAGTAGCCTCTGCTGCTTGCTGGGCCCTTGGTCCTGGGTTGACCTCTGGGTTAATCCTGCCAGCTCCTCAGTACCCACCACAATATTCACTTCAGCACATCTAAGTTGAATCAGTTGAGCTGTTTTCTGTGCCCTGCTCTATACCCATTTGGCAAAGACTCTGAAGGATGCGGAGAGGAAGTTGACTGGGCCTTTCTCTCCAGGGTCTTGAACACAGGTTAGTGGGTGAGATACACAATCACCAAGCTTACACATGCCCAGCATTGGAATCCCAGGCAGCAAAGGCGATTCCAGGCAGGGATTCAAAGAGAGCTTCGCAAAGGGGGTGGCCTTCAAAGTACACTGGGAGGACCTATAAAATTTAGATTAGCTCTGTCCAATAGGAATATCATGCACGCCACAGATGTGAGTCACATATGTAGTTTGAAATTTCTTAGTAACCATATATGTTTCTTTTTTTCTTTCTCTTTCTTTCTTTCTTTCTTTCTTTCTTTCTTTCTTTCTTTCTTTCTTTCTTTCTTTCTTTCTTTAAAGTGGAGTTTTGGCTCTTGTTGCCCAGGCTGGAGTGCAATTGCGCAATCTCAGCTCACTGCAACCTCTGCCTCCCAGGTGTAAGTGATTCTCCTGCCTCAGCCTCCCAAGCAGCTGGGATTACAGGCATACGCCACCATGCCCAGCTAATTTTTTGTATTTAGCAGAGATGGGGTTTCACCATGTTGGTCGTGCTGCTCTTGAACTGCTGACCTCAGGTGATCCACCCGCCTCAGCCTCCCAAAGTGCTGGGATTACAGGCATGAGCCACCGTGCCCGACCATATGTTTCTTTTTAGTTAATTTGTTTTTTTCTGTAGAGACAAGGCTTCACTTTGTTGCCCAGGCTGAAATGCAGTGATATGATCACAGCTCACTGCAGCCTCGACCTCTTGGGCTCAAGTAATCCTCCTGCCTCAACCTCCCAAGTAGCTGGGACTATAAGTCTGTGCTACCATGCCCAACTAATCTTTACTTTTTATCTTATAGAGATGAGGTTTTGTTATGTGGCCCAGTTTGGTCTCAAACTCCTGGGCTCAAGTGATCTACCCATCTCAGCCCCCCAAAGTGCTGGGATTACAGGTGTGAGCCACTGCGTATGGCCTAGTAGCCATATTTAAAAAGTAAAAGGAAACGAAAGTTAATTTTAATTATATCTTTTAAAACCCAACATATCTCATTTTAACATGTAATCAAGATCAGAAAATTATGCAGATATTTGATATTCTTTTTTCATACTGAATCTTCAAATTCTGGTGTGGACTTTACACTTACAGCACATCTCAGTCTGGACTAGTAACATTTCAAGTGCTTAATATCCACATGCAGCTTGTGCCCACCAGAATGGCCAGCACAAATTTAGCCATTCACAGAAGCTGGAAGGAAGGGGAAGGGCAATTTAGGTTGAGGGAAGAGCATGGCCAAGGTTAGGTGTGTGACCTATGAGGAGATCTTGTTTTGTTTGTTTGTGTAAATAATAATCGTGGTTCACAGTATTAAATTTTAAATAATGAAGTTTATATTTTTCACTAGGTAATAAATTCACTTAGTTCAAAAATTTAAAAGTAGAAGAGACAAGTAGGTTAACATACACAGCAAATGCATTTTTTAAAATTATTCTTTAAGTTCTGGGATACATGTGCAGAACACGCAGGTTTGTTACATAGGTATACACGTGCCATGGTGTTTTGCTGCACCCATCAACCGTCATCTACATTAGGTATTTCTCATAATGCTCTCCCTCTCCTACCCTCCCACCCCCTGACAGGTCCTGGTGTGTGATGTTCCCCTCCCTGTCTCCAAGTGTTCTCATTGTTCAACTCCCACTTATGAGTGACAACATATGGTGTTTGATTTTCTGCTCCCGTGTCAGTTTGCTAAGAATGATGGTTTGCAGCTTCATCAATTTCCCTGCAAAGGACATGAACTCATTCTTTCTTATGGCTGCATAGTATTCCATGTTGCATATGTGCCACATTTTCTTTATCCAGTCTAACACTGATGGGCATTTGGGTTGGTTCCAAATCTTTGCTATTGTGAATAGTGCTGCAATAAACATACATGTGCACTTGTCTTTATAGTAGAGTGATTTATAATTCTTTGGGTATATACCCAGTAATGGGATTTCTAGGTCAAATGGTATTTCTTGTTCTAGATCCTTGAGGACTTGCTACACTGTCTTCTACAATGATTGAACTAATTTACACTCGCACCGACAGTGTAAAAGCACTCCTATTTCTCCACATCCTCTCCAGCATCTGTTCTTTCCTAACTTTTAATGATCGCCATTCTAACTGGTTTGAGATGGTATCTCATTGTGGTTTTGATTTGCATTTCTCTAATGACCAGTGATGATGAGCTTTTTTTCATATGTTTGTTGGCCGCATAAATGTCTTCTTTTGAGAAGTGTCTGTTCTTATCCTTTCCCCACTTTTGTTTAAGTTCCTTGTAGATTCTCAATATTAGCCCTTTGTCATATGGACAGATTGCAAAAATTTTCTCCCATTCTGTAGGTTGCCTGTTCACTCTGATGATAGTTTATTTTGCTGTGCAGAAGCTCTTTAGTTTAATTAGATTCCATTTGTCAATTTTGGCTTTTCTTGTCATTGCTTTTGGTGTTTCAGTCATAAAGTCTTTGCCCATGCCTATGTCCTGAATGATATTGCCTAGGTTTTTTTCTAGGGTTTTTATGGTTTTAGGTCTTACATTTAAGTCTTTAATTCATCTTGAGTTAATTTTTGTATAAGGTGTAAGGCAGGGGTTCAGTTTCAGTTTTCTGCATATGGCTAGCCAGTTTTCCCAACACCATTTATTAGCTAGGGAATCCTTTCCCCATTGCTTGTTTTTGTCAGGTTTGTCAAAGATGAGATGGTTGTTGATGTGTGGCATTATTTTTGAGGCCTCTGTTCTGTTCCATTGGTCTATATATCTGTTTTGGTACGGGTACCATGCTGTTTTGGTTATTGTAGCCTTGTTGTATAGTTCGAAGTCAGGTAGCATAATTCCTCCAGCTTTGTTCTTTTTGCTTAGGATTGTCTTGGCTATACGGGCTCTTTTTTGATTCTATATTAAATTTGAAGTAGTTTTTTTTCTAATTCTGTGAAGAAAGTCAGTGGTAGCTTGATGGGAATAGTGTTAAATCTATGAATTATTTTGAGCAGTATAGCCATTTTCATGATATTGAGTCTTCCTATCCATGAGCGTGGAATGTTTTTC
Source organism: Cebus imitator (assembly GCF_001604975.1). NCBI lineage: Eukaryota > Metazoa > Chordata > Mammalia > Primates > Cebidae > Cebus > Cebus imitator. The sequence goes on along the minus strand of NW_016107897.1, from coordinate 735,512 downwards.
CATTTGTTTGTGTCCTCTCTCATCTCCTTGAGCAGTGGTTTGTAGTTCTTTTTGAAGAGGTCCTTCACATCCCTTGTAAGTTTTATTCCTAGGTATTTTTTTTCTTTTTGTAGCAATTCTGAATGTGAGTTTGCTCATGATTTGGCCTTCTGTTTGTCTGTTACTGGTGTATAGGAATGCTTGTGATTTTTGCACATTGATTTTGTATCCTGAGACTTTGTTGAAGTTGTTATCAGCTTAAGGAATTTTTGGGCTGAGACAATGGGGCTTTCTAAATATACAATCATGTCATCTGCAAGCAAAGATAATTTGACTTCCTCTCTTCCTATTTGAATACCCGTTATTTCTTTCTCTTGCCTGATTGTCCTGGCCAGAACTTCCAATACTATGTTGAATAGGAGTGAGAGGGCATCCTTGACTTGTGCCAGTTTTCAAAGGGAACGCTTCCAGCTTTTTTCCATTCAATCTGATATTGGGTGTGGGTTTGACATAAATAACTCTTATTATTTTGAGATACATTCCATCAATACCTAGTTTACTGAGTGTTTTTAGCATGAAGGGATGAATTTTCTCGCAGGCCTTTTCTGCATCTATTGAGATAATTATGTGGTTTTTGTCACTGGTTCTGTTTATGTGATGGATTATGTTTATTGATTTGCTTATGTTGAACTAACGTTGCATCCCAGGGATGAAGCCGACTTGATCATGATGGATAAGCTTTTTGATGTGCTGCTGGATTTGGTTTGTCCGTTTTTTGTTGAGGATTTTCACATTGATGTTTATCAGGGATACTGGGCTGAAATTTTCTATTTTGTTGCGTCTCTGCCAGGGTTTGGTATTAGGATGATGCTGGCCTCATAAAATGAGTTAGGGAGGGTATTCTCTTCTTCTATTGTCTGGAATAGTTTCAGAAGAAATGGTACCAGCTTTTCTTTGTACCTCTGGTAGAATTCGGCTATGAATCCGTCTGATCATGGGCTTTATTCATTTATTTTTTTTGGTTGGTAGGCTATTAATTACTGCCTCAATTTCAAAACTTGTTATTGTTCTATTTAGGGATTCTTCTTCTTCCTGGATTAGTCTTGGCGGGGTGTATGTGTCCAGGAATTTATACATTTTCTTTCTAGATTTTCTAGTTCATTTGCATAGAGGTGTTTGTAGTATTCTCTGATGGTAGTTTGTATTTCTGTGGGATCAGTGATGATCTCCCTTTTATCATTTTTTATTGTGTCTATTTGATTCTTCTCTCTTTTCTTTTTTGTTAGTCTAGCTAGTGGTCTATCTGTTTTATTAATCAAAAAAACAGCTCCTGGATTCATTGATTTTTTGAAGGGTGTTTTGTGTCTCTATCTCCTTCAGTTCTGCTCTGTTCTTAGTTATTTCTTGTCTTCTGCTAGCTTTTGAATTTGTTTGCTCTTGCTTCTCTAGTTCTTTTAATTGTGATGTTACAGTGCTGATCCTAGATCTTTCCTGCTTTCTCCTGTGGTCATTTAGAGCTATAAATTTCCCTCTAAACGCTGCTTTAGCTATGTCCCAGAGATTCTGGTATGTTGTGTCTTTGTTCTCGTTGGTTTCAAATAACTTATTTATTTCTTCCTTAATTTCATTATTTACCCAAAATTCATTCAGGAGCAGGTTGTTCAGTTTCCATGTAGCTGTGTGGTTTTGAGTGAGTTTCTTAATCCTGAGTTCTAATTTGATTGCACTGTGTTTTGAGAGACTATTTGTTATGATTTCTGTTCTTTTGCATTTGCTGAGGAGTGTTTTACTTCCAATTATGTGGTCAATTTTAGAATAAATGTGATGTGGTGCTGAGAAGAATGTATATTCTGTTGATTTGAGGTGGAGAGTTCTGAAGATGTCTATTAGGTCTGCTTGGTCCAGAGCTGAATTCAAGTCCTGAATATCCTTGTTAATTTTCTATCTTATTGATCTGTCTAATATTGACAGTGGGGTGTTAAAGTCTCCCACTATTATTGTGTGTGGGAGTCTAAGTCTCTTTGTAGGTCTCCAAAAACTTGCTTTATGAATCTGAGTGCTCCTGTATTGGATGTATTAGGACACTTAGCCCTTCTTGTTGCATTGATCCCTTTACCATTATGTAATGCCCTTCTTTGTCTTTTTTGATCTTTGTTGCTTTAAAATCTGTTTTACCAGAGACTAGGATTGCAATCCCTGCTTTTTTTTTTCTTTCCATTTGCTTGGCAAATCTTCCTCCATCCCTTTATTTTGAGCCTATGTGTGTCTTTGCACATGAGATAAGTCTCCTGAATACAGCACACTGATGGGTCTTGACTCTATCCAATTTGCCAGTCTGTGTCTTTTAATTGGGGCATTTAGCTCATTTTCATTTAAGGTTAAATTGTCATTTGTGAATTTAATCTTGTCATTATGATGCCAGCTGGTTATTTTGCCCATTAGTTGATGCAGTTTCTTCATAGCATTGATGGTCTTTACATTTTGGTTTGTTTTTGCAGTGGCTGGGACCAGTTTCACCTTTCCATATTTAGTGCTTCTTTCAGGATCTCTTGTAAGGCAGGCCTGGTGGTGACAAAATCTCTTAGCAATTGCTTGTCTGTAAAGGATTTTATTTCGCCTTCACTTACGAAGCCTAGTTTGGCTGGATATGAAATTCTAGGTTGAAAATTCTTTTCTGTAAGAATGTTGAATATTGGCTACCACTCTCTTCTGGCTTGTAGAGTTTTTGCAGAGAGATCTGCTGTGAGTCTGATGGGCTTCCCTTTGTGGGTAACCCGACTTTTCTCTCTGGCTGCCCTTAACATTTTTTCCTTCATTTCAACCTTGGTGAATCTAACAATTATGTGTTTTGGGGTTGCTCTTCTCGAGAAGTATCTTTGTGGTGTCCTCTGTATTTCCTGAATTTGAATGTTGACCTGTCTTGATAGGTTGTGGAAGTTCTCCTGGATAGTACTCTGAAGTGTGCTTTCCAACTTGATTCCATTTTCCCCATCACTTTCAGGTACACCAATCAAACGTAAGTTTGGTCTTTTCACATAGTCTCATATTTCTTGGAGGCTTTGTTCATTCCTTTTCATTCTTTTTTCTCTAATCTGGTCTTCATGCTTTATTTCATTAAGTTGATCTTCAATCTCTGATATTCTTTCTTCTGTTTGATCAATTTGGCTATTGATACTTGTGTATGCTTCACAAAATTCTTGTGCTGTGTTTTTCAGCTCCATCAAGTCATTTATGTTCTTCTCTAAACTGGTTATTACAGTTAGCAATTCCTTTAACTTTTTATCAGGGTCCTTAGCTTCCTTGCATTGGGTTAGAACATGCTCCTTTAGCTCAGAGGAGTTTGTTTTTATCTACCTTCTGAAGTCTGCTTCTCTCCTGCCCACTCCTCCCTGGGCTTCTAGGTCAAGAAACATTTATCGGATACAGTTCTCCAGAACTCATGGCAGTAGCAAAGGCCAGTCTTGTGCTTGCTTGTCTCCGGAGGAATTGTATGGCTGGTGGGCACTGGCAGTAAGGCTGGGGGAGGGGGAGGGGACATCTTAACCTTTAGCACCACTGAGTTCTAATTCCTTCTGGGCTGCTTTGGGAAATCCCAGAAAAGCTAAATGAGCCGTCAGGAGGCATACAGCAAAGTGGATTTTGGACGGGGTTTCCTAACCTGCCAAGCAGCCTGAGTTCTAAAAGACCTTCAGTCTCCTTTCGTATATACTAGGCCAAGTCTCCATTTCCTCTCTCAGCCTTCTCTCCAGATGTTTTCTCCCTGGGTCTTGAGCCTCAAGGAGGACCACTTAGTGAGCAGGCTCTCCACTTAGGGCCAAGCAGCTCCTCTTCTCCACCTGACCCTGTGTTTGCCCCGTCAGCCCTGAGCCTGCTGGCTGGCCACTTGCTACACCCCTGCCTTGGGTTCTGGGCCTTCTCCCTATCCTTCCCCACTTCAGTTTGCCCTGCCAATGTCCCCTAATGATTCCCAGCTGATCCCAGTCATATCTTCTTCCCAGGGCCTTGGTACTGAGTGCAGACCTTCTCCAGTGGGCCCCTCCAAGAAGCAGCCAAAATAGGAAATTCAGGAAGAATGAAGTCAAGATCTGACAAAGTGGTCAGATTTCTCTGAGGGTAGCTTGAGCCACCCTGATTCCCTTCCCTGGGGTCAAAACTCTGGAAAAGTACCCAAGGAAGGGTCTTCGGCTGGTGAACACCTTCTCATGCTTGCCTGCCACGGTGGCTTTGGAACGCCTGCTCTATGTCTAGTCCTAAGCCTTCTTGCTGCCACATTCAGCTCTCTTCATTGAATTTCTGATAATGCTGGATCAGAAGTCTGGTTCTGAAAGCAGTCTGCTGGGTTCAAACCCCAACTTTGTTACTTACTAGCTGTTTGATCCTGGACAAGTTGCTTTTTTCTCAATGCCTCTGCTTCCTCATCTGTGATAATAATAGTACCCATCACATAGCCTTGCTAAAAGGATTATACAAATTAATCCACACTACAGGCAGAGAAAGACACACATCACATGTTCTCTCTTATTTGTGGGATCTGAATATCAAAACAATTGAATTCATGGACAGAGAATAGACGAATGGTTACTAGAGGCTGGGAAGGGTAGTGGGGAGCTTGGAGGGGAGGTAGGATGGTTAATGGGCACAACAAAATAGAATGAATGAATGTATAAGATCTACTACTTAACAGCACAACCACGTGATATGGCCAATAATAATTTAATTATGCATTTAAAAATAACTAAAAGAGTATAACTGGATTATTTGGAACACAAAACACAAATGCTTGAGGTGATAGATACCCCATTTACTCTGATGTGATTATTACATACTATATATGTCTGTATCAAAATATCTCATGTACCCCATAAATATATACGCCTACTATGTACCCACAAAAATTAAAAATATTTTTAAAACTCATAAATTAATCTACATGAGCTACTTAAAACAGCATCTAGCATTGACCGCTTAATGTCAGTCTTTGGTGTATTATTATTGTAGACAGTGACTCGGACCTTTGTGCAGCCAGGCAGTGAATCTTTGTCATCATCATCCTCCCAATGCCCAGCACAGTTCCAGGCATACAGGAGATGTTTGCTACATGTTTTGTACATGACAGAGTCAAGTATAGACAGATAAGAGTGTCAATTCTACATGCCCTATCTCAGCCAAGGACCTGGGTGTTCTCATGACTAAAGAAGACAGGTAGATACAAGGAAGAGCTTCCAGTCTTCTACTGGGGGCCTGTGTCCACCCTGATCTACCCCAGTTCTGTCAGTCCCCAGACTAGTGGCTCAATGGGCAATCCAGTAGGGCTTATAGGGACTCTGCTTACAAAGGCCATTGGAAACCGGGCAGAGTGGTGTGCACCTATAGTCCCAGCTACTTGGTTACTTGGGAGGCTGAGGCAGGAGGATATATTGTGCCCAGGAATTCAAGACTGCAGTGTGCTATGATTGTACCAGAGCCTGAGTGACACAGCAAGACTCTGTCTAAAAAAAGAAAGCCATCAGCAGTAATCAATTCACAGGCTCAGTGGCTCCTACAGGCCACATCCTTGGTGGTGGCTGGGCCAGTGAGATCCAAGGACCCAAGACACAGAATATGGATACAGCGGGCAAAACATGGACTCAGCAGTCAGACTGACTTGGATTTGAATCCCAACTGCAAGTAAGTAATCCTTACTTACTTGCTTTATAGACCCAAATAGTCATACATCTTCCCGGCCTCAGTTTGCTCGCTTGTGAAATGGAGGTAATAATAACCCCTCCTGTCAGCTTGGCAAGGGCTTAATGAAAAAACTGTGTCAAGCATGCAGCATAGTGCCTGGCCCAGAATTGGCACCAAGGCAGTCACTAGTAGTTCCTGCCCTACCCTGGGGCCCTGAAAGCGAGGAGTGCTGGCTGGAGTGGGGGAAGGCATGCATGGGGCTCTTCTGCCCACAGGGGTTTCCAGATGGTGGTTTTGAGCAGGGTTCCAGGCCAAGGGGCCACAACTGGGGCTCCCAGCCACCCATCCCCTACGCCTTGGCATGGTGGGGCTCTTGGCCTCCTGCCATGGCCGACTATGTAAATAAACCAGCTTATCGCTGGCTGGGAGCGAGACTGCCCTAAGTGACATTTCAAATTAGTTCTGCTATATTGGGCTTGAGCTCTGAAGGGCCTGGGCATTTTTCCTCCCTAGCTCATCCCTTTCTTGTGAAGTGAGAGCTCTTAAAGCACACCCGGTGTGGGCAGAGGGCCAGGGCGGGGTGGGGGCAGGCCTTCTGAGGTGACCTGCTAAAGCACTCACCAGGCCCGGGGCCACAGCCTCCCTTCCCAGGGAGGTCAGGAGCCCTGTGCCAGGGTGGCCTCCCTCCACACCAGCCCTCCACGGCTGCCATGGCAACCCAGCCTCCTCGTACAGGGCGCACACACCAGCTGGCAGGAATGCTGAACGGAAGGAGGGCTGTGTCGTTGGCCGAAGAGAGGGAGCTGGGCACTGGAGGGGGCACGCGAGGGGTGGGCCAGCTGCGGGCCTGGCAGAGCTGAAAGGGAGATGTGCTAGCCACATGGCCTGCCCGGCTGAGCCTGAGGTTGGGACTGTGCCAGGTGATGAAACTATGGCAGAAGAAGAGAGCCAAGCTCGTGGACACATGCCACTGTCTTTCTGGCAAGGCTTGGCAGCCTCCCTGCAGGGCTGAGGGCAGAGGGCACTGGATTCAAGTTCTTTCTTTCTGGGCAAGTCGTCTTACCCCATTTGGCCTTCGTTTCTTTAGGCTTTAGGTCTGAGAGTGTGAAAGAACTCAGGCTGTGGAGCTGGGCAGATCTGAGGCTGACTCTTGGCCCTCATACTTAGGCCATTTTACGTTTGTGAGCCTCAGTTGCCTCCTCCGTGAGAGAGAAATGATAGTAGCATCCACTTCAGAGCTCTTTGAGGGCAAATAATAAGAGGATGCATGCCAAACACACAGCACAGTGCCCAGGACAGAGTAGGAGCTCAATATGTACTATCTGCTACTAGTATTACCGCTATTCTTTTAAATACATTATTCTGAGTGACAATTTCTGTGTCTGTGTCTGTGTCTGTGTTCTTCATTAGACTGGGAGGCCCTTGGAGGACAGGGACCAGGTTTATTCCTCTCTCCATCTCAGCGGCTCCAAGCTTGGGCTAGCCCAGGGCAGATTCTGGGCAAGGGGGTGATGACAAATACACTTGGGCTAAATGGCTTCCAAACTCCCTTGCAGCTTGGGCAGTCTGTACTTTTAACCCCATGAGTTACAAAGAAGGACTGCCCCTAGAGTGCTGTGTGCCTTGAGCCCATTTCTTTATAATCAATTCAAGTCAACCCAAATCAGCCTGTGAGCGCCATTCTGGCAGCCTAATCTTTCTCATGATCCTGCACAAAAAAGTACTGAGCCAGCGAGCAGGGCTGTCTGCCTGCCAGATCATTCTCTTGGAACTGGGCCCGGCCCCAGAACCCCAGGAAGACACCATAGATGTGAGTCCTGGAGCTCCTCAGGGCATCTGGTTGACTCCATGCATGCTGGCCAGGGATTGTCCCAAAGAGGAAGAACAGAGACTGGGGTGTGCATGGGTCCATATTTGTGCTCGGAGCACTCCACATGAGAGGCACTGCCGGCCCTGACTGGTACTAGGCACCAGAGAATAAATGAGAACATCAGGAGGAAGGCCCTCCAAAGCAAGAGGGCCCTTGAGTGGTGGGGCTGGGGCAGGGGCCCTGTTTGCATGGGGCTATAGAACATACTGCTCCAAGGTGACAGTCACTGAGCCAAGCTGATTTGAACTCTGGCCAAAGGAGCCTTAGTCCTTCATGCTATGGGTTGCCCATGCCTGGGATTCTAATTTTCTCTGGATCTCCTACCACACCTCAGCCCAGACTACTGGCCTGGTACTGCTGGTCTGAGCAAGGCTAAGCAAGAGATTGCCATGGCTGGCTAGCAGGAAGGATGGCAGGGGAAGGGGCAGTAAGACTAGTACACCAGGCAGTGGAGAAGGGGCTGCTGCCACACCAGCAATGAGTTCCTGCAGGTCTAATGGCTTAGTCATCCACAGTCAGGCACTGGTGCCAACCATCCTGGGTCCTCCAAAGGACTGGAGGAGGTTCCTCCAAGGACTGCCTGTGGAAACCAAACCAAAGAGGGCCTGAGGGCAAGGCTTTTCTAGGCTGCAAAATCACAGCCAGCCACTAAGGGCCACCCGTAGCACAGGAAAGCTGAACACAGCTACTTCCCATGGCAGATGCCATGTAAGCCTTGGGAACTTGGCAGGAATGAGGGAGGAAGGACTAAGAAAAAAGCATGAAGTCGGATGGCGGATGGTGGGAGCCAGGTTGCTCACTGTTGGAGTGAGAGTGTACAGGTAAGCAAGAGAGAAGGCTGGAATGATTCATGTGGCAATGCATTAGAGTGGAAGACATAAGTATGAACTCATGTTTAGCTTAATATAGGTACAGATGGTTATGCAGATAAATATTTATAGATATGTGTATATATGCTAATTGGTATATATACATATATCTCCTTAATCTCTTAGCCAAGCGAGCCCAGTAGCAATGAACACATCCAGTGCCCAGATCTTGGTTTCTAATACCATTTTCATATAAAAGGAATCAGAGCTCCTCATGGAAATGGTTGATTCCAGTGCTGGAACAGAAAATATACAAGATGAGCCTGGAGCATCTTGTAGTACTAGAAAAAAAGTATTATACTAAAAAAATAAAACCCACAATGGTGGGATTATGTCAAAGGGATATAGGAGCCAGCTAAAGGAGCTCCCAATGGCCAAAGCTGGAACAATTTGAGCAGCAAAATAAATGATGTAGCGTTGGATTATAACCCAAAGTATAAAACAAATATCCATGAGTCTATAGTGATATAAATAAATGATCAAATAAATAAATACTTGGAGGAGAATAGGCGAATCTCCCGTGTAGAAGAATTAGAAATAATTTATGTAAATCTTGCTTCCACAAGGGGAAGGAGCATATCTTCCCATTCCGCATTCCTTAAGAGGGGCTGCACATAGTGACTTCCCTCCGAAGAGTACAATATGGAAAGCGGAAAAACAAAGAGTAACTTTACAACAAAGAAAACTGTCAAACACTACCTCTCCCAGGTGATCAAGGTCAACAACAATATGATAAGTCATATTGATCATAAGTGCCCTTGATACGACGTGATGAGAATGGCACTTCACCTCTGTGGTCTTCCTCCCTAAAATTCATAACCCCAGTCTGATCATGAGAAAAACATCAGACAAATCCTAGTTGAGGGATGTTCTAAAAATACCTGACCAGTACTCCCCTAAAACTATCCAGATCATTAAAACAAGGAAAGTCTGAGAAACTGTTGCAGCCAAGAGAAGATTAATGAAGCATGATGACTGAATGTAACTGAGTATCCTGGGACAGAAAAAAGCAGGTAAAAATGAAGAAAATCTGACTTTAATCAGTAGCAATGTATCAATATAGGCACATGAATTGTGACAAATATATCATCTTAGTGGAAGATGCTAAGAACAGGGGAAACTGGGTGCAGGGTATATGGGAACTCTCTGTATTATCTTCTCTGTATTTTTTTTTTAATAAATCTTAAACTTTTCTAAAATAAAAATGGTGTTTGAACAAAAAGAGCATGAAGTGTTCGGTTTGAGTCCCATTTCTGCCCCTCCTGACTGTGTGGCTTTAAGAAAGTTATAAGCCTTTCTGAGAGTGTTTCCACTTCTATAAAATGAGAGAAATCATTTTTCCTCTCCAGGCTTCCAGGAGAATCAGAGGAGGTAATTTAAGGCAATGTGCCCAGACAGACGTAGGCATTCAGTACCTGCTAATCTCCTCCTTCTCTCAATCTTCACAGACCTTAGCATGAAATAGATGAGAGAACTTAAGCTCAGAGGCAGAGGGGCTTGCCCAAAGGCATATAGCTAGGACATGGAGAAACCAAGATATGCTGTTTCCTCTAAGGCGTATCGGTAAAGCTCGGACTACATTGGGAACTATTGAAGCGTGATTGGGAAAGCTAGCTGTCTGCCTGAGGGCCTCAGGGCCTCTGAGAGGCAGCCATTTCCTCTGAGAAACTGTAAAAGGTAGTACAGCGTAATGGTTAGGTGTGTGGTGCTTAGGATCAGGCTGCTTAGTTCAAGCCTACTTCCCCACTGTGTGGCTCAAGCAAGTTGTTTCACTTCTTTGATCATTAGTTTCCTCAGCTGTAAAATGATACTGTTAATAATATTTACCTTTTAGCACTGTTGTTGTGAAGGCTAAATTAGTTAATCCATGTAAATAAGGTATTTAGACTAGCACCTGGCACATGATAAATGCTTAGTAAATCCTAGCTATCATTATCTGCAGAACAGAGGTCATGGAGGGGCAGTTAAGTTTTTCTAACAGCCCTTCCAAGTCTTCTATTGTGGTGGATGGGGTGGGAGAGATGCCACTTTCTTTGAAAAGACCTTGGCCAGGTGCAGTAGCTCATGCCTGTAATCCCAGCACTTTGGGAGGTTGAGGCTGGCATATCACCTGAGGTCAGGAGTTCGAGACCACCCTGGCCAATGTAGTGAAACTCCGTCTCTACTAAAAATACAAAAATTAACCTGGCATGGTGATGCCTGCCTGTAGTCCCAGCTACTCAGGAGATTGAGGCAGGAGAAGAGCTTGAACCGGGCAGGCGGAGGTTGCAGTGAGCCGAGATTGCACCACTGCACTCCAGCCTGGGAGACAGCTAGACTCTGTCTTAAAAAAAGAAAAAGAAAAGGGAATACCTGACTTTTCCCATAAAATAATAAACACTTGTTAGCATATCAGTCAATGAATAAACGCTTTGTAGCCTGAAATTTGGAGGAAGCTTTGAAATCATCAATATCATTTTAGATGGGTCAACTGAGGCCCAGAAAGGGAAAGGGACTGGCCTCAGGTTGCTCTGCGAGTCAGTGGCTGAGTTGAGTCAAAATGCAAAGCTCCTGGTTCCCTTTCCTAGATTCCTGCCACTCTACCAAGTTGCTGCTATGAGTCATTAGAGAATAACTACAGTTCCCAATCCTGTGCTAGGCGCTATGAAAGAAGAGAAGAAAAAACATATAGACCATGCTGCTACTTTTACTTAAAAAAAATTTTTTTTTTTGAGATGGAGTTTCGCTCTGTCACCAAGCTGGAGTGCAGTGGCTCAGTCTCAGCTCACTGCAACTTCTGCCTCCTGGATTTAAGCGATTCTCCTGCCGCAGCCTCCCAAGTTGCTGGGACTACAGATGTGTGCCATCACGCCCAGCTAATTTTTGTATTTTTAGTAGAGTCAGGGTTTCACCATGTTGGCCAGGGTGGTCTCGATCTCTTGACCTCGTGATCCACCTGCCTAGATTTTCACAGTTTTAAAAGAAGCTTTGGGGACTAGATTATCATGTTTACTTGAAGAAAAAGATGACAAAAATCAATTCATAGAAATGCTGGCTTAGGTACTCTAGCCAGGTCACACTGAGGCTATCAGCAGGAGTGAGACCAGAGAGGGCTGCAGTTTTCTGGGAGACTCAGTGCTAGATCTGGACCGTGAAGGCTGGCAGGCTGGATGCAGGCAGAGAACATGGGGTAGGGTACTTTGCTAGGGTGGGGAGACCACAGAGGTGAAGCCTAGTGGTGGTGTATGGGGAAACGGGCTCTTGTACCATTTACTAATTTCTGTAATATAAATACTACCACCATGGCCATTCTTAAGTTACCAATAGTTTAACATCCTGCATGTAAATTTCTTGAATATTTAATAACCAGCTCTCAATTCCAGCATACCACTGCCTACAGATAAGAATTGGTTGTTTTCAGGGCAGTAGGAGCCGGGCCTTGCAGGGAACAGAGTGTTGGGATGGACTAGTTGGCTAGGGTGAGGCCAGCTCAGGGAGCAGCTGGGTGTCCAGCAGCAGGTCACATGAAGATTTATCTATTAGCTATTGAGCTGTGTTCTTTGCTGGGCTCTGTGCCAGATAGTTAACATGCATTATCTCATTTAATTCTCATGACAGCCTTAAGAAGTGTTCATTTATTCACTACTGCAACCATCTACCTATTCGTCTGTCTATCTAACAATTCCATGGTGAGCACAGCCCCTACTGTGTGCTGAACATTATCTGTGGCACAGTGGTGATGAAAAGAGAGTCATTATCCTCACTTGAATGGAAGGAAACAGACAATAAATACATTTTTTAAAGGAATAAAAAATAATGACCAATTGTCATGTTTGGAAGGAAACAAAAGAAGTACTGAATACAGAACAAAAGTGATACTGCAGTTATATCTCTGAGTAGGTAATATTTAGGGATGAGAAGAAGTCAAAAATGCACATGCGGCTGGGGTCGGAACATTGAAGTGGTAGGAACAGCAAGCACAAAGGCCCTGAGGTAGAAAGGAGGTCAGTTTGTTTCAAACAACATTGAGACCAACATGGTGAATGAGAGAGTGTGGCCTCAAAGGAGGCCAGGGAGGTAGACAGGATAGACAGGGGTCCAGTTATGCAGCTTTGCAGGCCACAGTGAGGACTTTGAAGGACTTAGGGCTATCACATGAGCTGTCTCATGTTTATCCAGCTGATTCTGGCTACAGCGTGAAGAGTGGATTACAGAGAAGCAGGAAGCAGACAGGGAAGCCAGTTAAGGTATTGGGTTTCCAGGTGAGAGTTGGGATGCTAGGTCCGGAATGGTGGGAGTAAAGACAGACAAAGATAAAGAGGGACGTGGCCAAGATCACATACCTAATAAATGGCAGAACCTGTATTGAAATTGAGGCTCCACAGTTTATGCTTCTTCCTGTACCCCAAGCAGTCTCATGGAAATTAAATTTGCTGTTTAGGGCCTCAAAACTTAGGAAAAATGTCAGAGCAGAGTAATGCCATGATGGAAGACAGATGTATTTCTTTATGTAGGTTTTGTACTTCAATGACTTGCTACTCCAATGACCATAGACCTCCACTGGAACATGAGCTCCCTGAGGGCAGGAGTCTGAGTCATCCAGGATTTCCATCCCAGAGCCTTGACTCATGGGGGAGGAGTCCCTGAATCAAAACATGACCAACTCTGGCACTGTGCAAGCTCTGGCTGTGCCCAGTTGGGTCCATCCTGGAAAAGCTGCACCACAGCAAAGGCAAGCCACTGCCTATCCAAAAGCCCCTCTCTGAACAGCACAACCTTCCTGTAGGGGCAGCAGTAGCCAAAGAGAGTAGTCCTGGCCTTCGAATTAGATCCAGGCCCAGCTCCTCTGCTTCCCTGTGGTGTGAACTCAGACGAGGACCTTAACTTCTGTGTATCTCCTTTTCCTTGTCTATGAAATGAGGCAACGAATACCTCCTGTCTCTGAAGGTCATTGTGAAGATCGAATGAGATCATGTAGAGAACGTGCTTAATGCACTACCTGGCACATAGTAGGCTCTCAAGAGTCTTCTTACCTTCATCCAAGATGGGTGAGGAGTTAAGAACCCTGTGCCTGAGGTGTCACTAAGTTTGAGGTTCCTGAGGTGTCCCAAGTCCAGTCATGGGAGGTTAGCAGCTGAGAGAGATGACTAAGGAAACAAGCACCTTTCCCACCCCTTCCCCACCTGTCTTCCACTCCCCATCCCTTCCTCTCCCCTAATCCCCCTGTCTTGAGCACCTGGGAGTTGCCTAATTAGAGCTAATTAGCTTCTCTGGCAATAAAACCCCAATGATGGAAAGGCTCTGGAGCTCAGGCCTCTGACAGTAATCATGTTAAGTAGATATTTATTTATCCCTTTATTAAGCAAGGCAACTAGCATGTAATATCTGAGAAGCTGATTTTCAGGCCTGGGAGCTAAGCATGTGCTGTCAAGAGTCGAATGCCCCACTTGGGGCTAGCCTATTTGGGGCTCTTCCTCTTCGGTGTCTTGTCCTCCCTGACCCCCAAAGAAGCCAGATCACAGGGTGGCAGGGTTGCAAGAGTCACCGGAAACATCTGTACAGATTGGAGACTGAGGCCCAGAACAGGAGTAGGAGCTTGCCCAAGGTCACACAGCGGGATACAAATGATACCTGAGAAGATAGAATATCCGAAGCAGTCCTTTAAAGGCAATCTGCCCTGCACAGTGGGATTCATGGGAAAATGAGATCACCTTTAGCTTTCGAGAGGGTGGATGGTTGGGAAAGCTTCACAAAGAAGGCCGAACATGCACATTGACAAGACGGCATTGAGTGGGAAGGACGCTCCTGTAGAGGGAGTGGTGAGGCAGAGAAGTAAGGAAATGTCCAGCATGTTTGAGAAACTGAGGTCAGCCATTTGGTCAGTACCCCGGCAGTGCGAAGGCAGTAGAATGGGTGGGAAGGTCTCAAAAAGAGAGGGGCTGAGGCCAGATGCTGAGGACTGAATGCCAGCTGGGTGAGGTTAGCATGTGACGACAGGATTGGTAGGCAGGAGGCTAGCGGCCGGCAGCTCACTTAGAAAGCTGGGCTCTAGTCTAGGGAAAGAGGATAGGAGTCTGGACCACCGACAGAGAACACAGTGTGGCAGGACCTCTGACAGAAGGAGCAGGTTTGTGAAGGAAAGTCACTAAATTATTTATTTATTCATGCCACACTCCTTGGGTGCTACTATGTGGCAAGCACTGGGTCCTGGAGATGCTCACAGTTGAATTAGGGAGGCCAACATGCTAAAGAAGAATGGCAGCCCCATGCGATAAGAGCTGTGATGGAAGAGGTCCGTAGGAAGAAAGGGTTCTTAAAGGTGTGGGCAGAGAAGCCCAGAGAATTGACCAGGGCTTCAGAAGGTATGATTATCTAGTGTCTGCTCAGCACTTTTTGACGTATACATCATTTCCAAACACAGTATGTTTTTCTTGGGGGGGGGGGCGGGGGGGTTTGACAGAGTCTTGCTCTGTCGTCCAAGCTGGAGTGCAGTGGCATGATCTTGGCTCACTGCAACCTCTGCTTTGCTGGTTCAAGTGGTTCACCTGCCTCAGCCTTTCGAGTAGCTGGGACTATAGGCACTCACCACCATGCCTAGCTAATTTTTTGTATTTTTAGTAGAGACGGGTTTCACCATGTTAGCCAGGATGGTCTCTATCTCCTGACCTCGTGATCCTCCCGCCTGGGCCTCCCAAGGTGCTGGGATTACAGGCATGAGCCACCGTGCCCGGCAGTATGTTTGTTTTTTAATCGTCCCAGTGACTGTGGGCAGAGAGTATTAGCCCCATTTAACAGATGACAGAAACTGAGGTTGAGTAGTGAAGCAAGAGAGAACACAGCAGAGTGGAGATAGCATAGCCTTTGGAATCTGTCAGATCTGAATCTGAGTCCTAGCTCTACTACTTACTAGTTGGGTGGCAGTGAGCAAGAGACTTAACCTCTTGGAGGCTCAGTCAGTTTCCGTGCCCATAAGATGGGGATAATGCCTACATTGGATTTATTCAACAAGTTTAAGTGCCCTTAAACAACTTGCCCAAGGTCATACAACTAGTTGCAGTTCAAACCCAGGCCTTTTGACTCTAAAATCTATTGTATGTGGGAGGTCCTCTCTATCTCTTCAAACGTGAGAGGAAGGCTGGTTATAAGACTGAACAGGAAGGGTCTTGGCTATATAAGGCTAACAGCCTGCCTTTTCTTACCTCCAAGGGAAGCTAGGAAGAGAAAGGCTGAGCTTACTCAAGTTGACAGCAAGGAGGATGGAGGCTAGACTTTGGGGATGATCTTGCTGACAAAGCTGTGAATCACCAACTGGAAGAACTGTGGTTTTGGGGGCCTGGGAGATCTCTAACAACAGGAGTAATCCCAATGAGTCTGAGCTGGGGTGAGGCAGCCTCGGCTGGAGGAAGAGGGAAAGATGAGATCATCAAGCATGCAGACGGGAAAGAACCCAAAGAGGTCATCTGGTCCAGCCCCCTGACTCTGGGCAGAATTGTTCTGGAACCAGACAGATGAGACTCTCTTCTGCTTTTCAAGGTCTCCAGGTGAAGGGAATCCTCAGCCTTCCTTGGACATTCTAGAATAGGTTCTCATAGTTCACTACCAGAAAGTTTTTTCTTTTGGCCATCATTTCCCCTACTACCATTTCAGCCTTTTGTGGTAACGTGGGAAGACTGCTGACCCACTTTGGGTCACTTGCCCAACTCAGCATGGAGGAATTATGGCATCCCTTGTTTGCTGATGGACAGCCACCAACTCCCAAGGGAAGACAAGGTCAGCAGCTAAGATCCCCAACAATGGGTCCTGCTCAGCTCTCTGGGCTCCTCTGCAGTGCATTCCCCCAGGTACCTTATGCCTTTAGCAACATAGTCCATCCCCATTTCCCAAACAAGTTCCTCATGACCCCACCTCCATGCCTTTGTCTAGGCTCTCCCCTCCCCCTAGCCTGCAAGGGCTTTCTCACTGATTTTCAGCCTGTTGGAGTCCAACCCATCCTTCAAGACTCAGTCAAAGCTCACTTCCTCAAGGGAAACCTTCCCTCCTTTTTCCAGCTAGAGAAAATCATTCCCTCCTCTGTTTCTATTTTGTGTTTATTTCACTTTGCCTGATGTCAGAAGTAGTATTGGTTTGTGGGCCAAAAATGGCTGAATGTTGGCAATTTCATATAGTTCAACCCAAATTGTTTGTCTGCCTGCTTCCGCTCGTAGACAGCAGGGACTGGACTGTACTCATCTCTGTGTACCCCTCCACACCCGTTGCTTTTCCTCCCTCGTGCCTAAGTGCCTGGAATGCTGCCTTGTGCATCAAGGGAGCCAAAGCATGTTTATTGAATTTGTTGAATAGTGATAATAATAAAATGATAATATTTAGATGGGCCCTTACAGAAGTCCACTCACACATTTTGTCTGTTAATCCTCATAATCACTCTGAAAGGAAGGCCCTCTTATTTCCCCATTTGTAAAATGGCGACACTGAGGTGTGATGAAATTAGTTGTCTAGGGTCACACAGCCACTGTGGCTGAGGATCCCTGCCCTTATCAAATATGGTTGAGCTTGGCCTGAACCTTGAGAGAATCCAAAGTCTTCCCCAGGATTTCTGCACCACACAGACAGTTTGCTGCCTGGGTTCTGCCTTCTTCAGTCTGCCCAGAGTCCCACGGCCTTCACTACTTGCCTCAAGCCTCCTGTGAGGGGAATGACTAACTGGTGATTGGGGGAGAGGGGGTTATAAGGTGGGGGGTCACTTGGCAGTATGTCAACTGCATTTCCTTCTGTTTTCCTCCTGGCTTCTCTAGAATAACAAATAAGCCTTAATCAGGGCACTTCTGGGCTCTGGAGGCTCTGGTCCAAAGCGGGGTTACCAAAGCCACTTCCCAACGAAGGTGGTCTCCACCCAAGTTCCCCTCCAAGCAGCTAAGGGAGTCATATTTTCTTTCTACTCCAGTGTTTCCCCGAAGTATGGTGTTCATATTGCTGGTGTTGAGGGAATTTTAGTGCACATAAATAAAGATTTATATGTTGATAGTGATAAATTCATTTAAAGGTTTATTAGGAAAGAAATGCAACCAGCACACCAACAAATGATTTCATAGATATCAATGCTTAGTATGACACTAAGCATTATGAAAGGTCTTCTTTCTTTTTTCCAGAAATGAGTCGATTTAAAGAGAAACAGCAGCTGAATAATGAAACAGGAGTGAGACTGTGGCAAAAGTCATGCTGATGGGATGTGAACAACTAACATTTAGGAGTGCTGTGCTCCTCTCACGTTCCTGGACCAACCCAGTCACAGGGCGGCCCTGGGAGGGCTCCTGGGAGCTTTGTGTGGAGGGAATCTGCACATGTGGTAGAGGTAGGGCAGTCTAGAGGAGGAGGACTTGTGGACTCAAGTGGACCAGGCTTGCTATCTCAGCTCAACCTCTTTCTAGAAAGCTCCTTTCCTGCTTGAAGACTGAATGTAATCTCTAGGAGGGGCTACCCTTTACTCACTTCCGTATCCCCAGCACCTAGCAGAGGGCCTGGAACATAGTAAGTGCTCAATAAATATTCATGAAGTGAATCCGTGAGTTTTGGCTTCCTCCTTCCTCAGGTATAGTGAGAACAGTAATTCCTACTGTAAAAAGTTGTGAGGATCAATTGAAGTGAAATATCTCAAAGCATGCTTCATTAGGCAAAGCAGATAGTCAGTCCTCAATCAGTGGGAGGTGTTATCATTGTTGCAGTGATTGTGAGGGAAGAGTATGAGCTGAGCATCAGACAAAGCAAGGCTCATAAGGAGTTCTTGGTGAGGCCCTAACACTTTGGCTTGCAACGGAGCCTATGGCCTTGCTAGGGCTGTACACACACTCCTGTCCTCATTCACACTGAAAGGGACCAGAAGCACTCATCTGTTTAAGCCTCCTGCTGAAGGTGGGGCCTGGATTTCCTCTCCAAGAGCTCCCTCCTCAGAGTCTGGTCCAGGCAGCAGAGCCAAGCTGGCCCAGGTCTGCGGTTTCCCAGGCACCTGAGGGTCATCCCTGTGGCCCCCTCCCCTACCAGATCCTCCAGCGGGGTTTGAGTTCCTCCACCACATGGCCTGCTGGGCAGGCCTGGCATTGGTGCGGAGCAAAGGGCAATGGATCTCAGGCTCCACTGAGAGAGGCCCTGGAGGAAGGAGGAGGGGGAGAAGTGAGAGGTCCCCCACACCCGGGGTGGGCGGGCCAACACCAGCAGACCTGCCTCAGAGGTCGGAAAACCCCCTGCAGCCCCAGCAGCACAAGAGGGGTCTGTTTCTGTGGCTAATGCAACAGGTCCTTCCTGGGGTGTGAGGTCTGGCTGTTTCAGGACATGCAGAACCTGAGAGGGGCCAGCTCTCACAGAGAAAGGGGCTGTGTGCAACTGTGTTTACAGGTACCGCTCATTACAGACACAGGCAGGGACCTAGAATGTAGCTGGTCCAGTAGTTCCCAACCCTGGCTGCATCTGAACCACCCCAGGGACATGTTAAAGATACAGACTTACAGGCCCAGAATCCCCAGGAGGAGGGGTAGTTCTGGAGTAGTTGCAATTCTGCCAAATTTGTAAATTACTGCTACAGTTCGCTCTTTCTAAAAAAGATTGAAATATAATTCACATGCCATAAAATTCACTCTTTTAAAGTGTACAATTCCATGGGTTTTAGTATGTGCAACCATTATCACTATCTAATTCCAGAGCATTTCATCACCCTAAAAAGAAACCTCATATCCATTAGCAGTCACTCCCCATCCCCCTTTCACCCTACCCCCTATCAACCACTGATCTGTTTTCTATGTCAATGGATTTGCCTATTCTGTACAATTCATATAAATGGAATCATAAAATATGTGCTCTTTTGTATCTGGTTTCTTTCAGTCAGCATAATGTTTTCAAGGTTCATCCATGTTATAGCCTGGATCAGTACTTCGTTCCTTTTTATTGCTGAATGGTATTCCATTGTATGGATATACAGTATTTTGTGTATTCATTAACCAGTGGCTGGACTTTTGGGTCATTTCTACCTTTTGACTGTTATAAACAATGCTGCTGTGAACCTTCATGTATAAGCTTTAGCATAAACTTGTGCTTTCATTTCTCTTGGGTATATATCTAGGAGTGAAATCGTTGGGTCAGATTCTATGTTTAATGTTTTGAGCAAATGACAGGTTGTTTTCCACAGCTATATCATTTTTATATTTCCACCAACAATGCAGGAGGGTTCTCATTTCTATACATCCTTGCCAACCCTTGTTATTTTCTGAGTTAAAAAAAATCATTCTAGCCATGGTGGTGTGTCTGATGCGGTACCTTATAGTGGTTTCAATTTGTATTTCCTTAATGACTGTGGTGTGCAGCATCTTCTCAGGTGCTAATGGAGATTTGCATATATTATCTGGCAAAATTGTTTGTCCAAACTTCTCTTACACATTTGAAAAAATGTGGGTTGTCTTTTTAGTCTTCGGTTGTAAGAGTCTTTTACACATTCTGAATACTAGACCCTTATTAGATATATGGCTGGCAACGATTTTCAGCTATTCTGTGGATTATCTGTTCACTTTGATCTATAGCTCACACTTATCTTCCTTTTTGCAGATGAAGAAACTGAGGCTCAGAAAAAAAAGTGGCTTGTCTGAAGTCACATTCAGTGAGAGTCAGTGGCAGAAAGCTCTTTCTACTTAGCCATGTCGGGGGATAGGGTAGTGGGCCAGGAGAGTGGGGCAAATCAACATCATGGATAAGTCAAACCAGGGCCTATCCCACCAACTATTCCTCTTTGCTTTTGGTATGCATGATCCCATTTTGGTAGATGGCTTCTCTTGATCATTATGTCCTACTCAAGCCACTCCTAACATTACATTACTTTCCTGATTGTCCCTCAACAGTTGGTTAGAGAAAGTAGCCCAGGAATAAACCTCTCTTGGGGATAATCTATATGAGGATGATGAAAAATTCATGCCAGTGTGCTTCTACAAGTTGCTCTGTGGTGCATGATGGTCCATGGAAGGCTGAGAAGGGAACTAGAGCACTGGAACCCTTGCCTGGGTGCAGGGACAATGAGGAGCCCCATGTACCAAACCACCCTTTTGGGGTGTGAATATGCCTTTGTGTTCAGGACTGCGTCTTTCACATTTCAACCTCAAAGCAAGAGAAGGCTTTTCCTTTTTTGCTTCTTTGTGTCAAACATCAGCCAAGCTAACGTTAAACCCATGATGAAAATTTGCCAAAATTTACACAAAAATATATAGACATCCTGGCTTGGATAGCAGCAAGGACAATTAAGTAATTTAAGACATTAACCCTTTGCTTACACCTCAGTTATGAGAGTTCACTCTGATTGTACGTAATTCACAACATTTGAGCAAATTCTCAAGTTTCTTTGTTGTTGCTTTTGTGATAAATTACTTAGACGGCTTAAGAAGGTGGCAAGTCTTGTACTGTGGTCATATATAAATTGAAAGTGAATTCAGTTATGCTTTAAATTTATTTGCAAATTTCATGGCATTTAATTGCTCCTTCTAAAAGTGTTGATCGAGGACTTTGTGAGTGCAGGAGATGCCACCTTAATTTACCTCTTTTTTGAGACAAAGTCTAGATCTGTCACCAGGCTGTAGTGCAGTGGCGTAATCTCGGCTCACTGCAACCTCTGCCTCCCAGGTTCAAGTGATTCTCTTGCCTCAGCCTCTTGAGTTGCTGAGATTACAGGTGCCCGCCACCAAGCACAGCTGATTTTTGTATTTTTAGTAGAGACAGAGTTTCACCATGTTGGCCAGGATAGTCTCAATCTCTTGACCTTGTGATCCGCCTGCCTCAGCCTCCCAAAGTGCTGAGATTACAGGTGTGAGCCACTGCCTCTGGCTTAATTTGCCTTTTTAGGCCTTAGTTTCTCCCTTTGTAAAATGTAGGGATGGGTTAAATCAGGGTTTGTTAAACTTTCTTTTTTGTTGGCGTTATGTTTTCTCTAGACAAAATCTCATCTGGAACGCTAATAAAAATGACAGACTGAGAAGAGCTGTTTTGGGATGAGGGGGCCGCCCCTTAAATACCCCACACTTATACCTAGCTGTCCCAGGGCCTCTCTGATTTTTTCAGAGCAGAGCTAGAGGGGCTGAAGACCAGCAGGGCCCTACCCTTGATGCTGCAGATCCATGTTGCTGGGCCTGTTCTCAGCTCTTGCTCGCTACCTCCTGCTGGACTGGGGAAAAGTCTGGGTTGGAGCCTGCTTAGAGGTGACACTACATCACAGAGCTGAGCATCTTCTGCTTCCTCCTCCCCCACTAGGCCTCCTCCTCTCTCCTGCTCTTTCCATCAGTCCAGTATTTCTGGAGGCCTAAGCAGATTTCAAACAAAAGAAGCTCTAGGCCCAGTCCTCGTCCTCTGTCTCCCCGAAGCCAGAGGAAACTTGAAGCCCTTTTGCCCTCTCCTACACAGAGGGAGACTCCACCAGGGAAGGCCGGGTGCTTCGGGGGGATGTAGGCTGAGTACTCCAGATTTCTGGGGTCGACTATTGGTTCCTTCCCTCCTCATTGCCTGTGAAGGAGCACAAGGAGTTTCACCCCGAAATATGGCTCCCTGGTATAAGGAGTATTTTGAATTAAAGGTCTTTAGACAGCAACAGGCACTGGACGAGACTTTTTCCCCATCTACGTAAAGACCAGACAGATCCTCCAAGGAGAATAATTGTTTTGCTTTTTTTTTCTTCCCTGTTATCTCATTATCTATTGCAGAAAAGAAAATCAAGAATGTAACCACACCTGAACAGACCCTTTCACAGAATAATGTGTCTCTCAGGATCGTTCGAATTCCAGAGAACTATTTACACGTTAATCTCTGTTCCCCGATTCAATCATTCCTCTTCTCCCCCTTCCCATAACCTGTTTGCCACGATCCAAGCCCCATTCTTTGTGTAACCTCAAGATGGTATCTAAGCTTCTGCCCCCCACTGGGGGTGTGGGTAATCACTCCATGATTCTCCTTGTGCACATGTTAATACATTTGTATGCCTTTTCTCTGATTAATCTGCCTTTTGTGAATTGATTTTTCAGCGAAACTTTCGAGGGTGAAGGGGAAATTTCCCCTTGGTCCCTACACTTGCTTCAGCCAGAGCAGGTTCAGAAGGGGCTCCAAAAGGGAACCAGGCATGGAGGGGGCTTTAATTAGAGACAGGGGTCACCTGCCTCATTTTGCTCCCTACAAGGCTTGAAGAAAAATGCCCGCAGCCTGCAGCATATGGCTAAACAGGCGGGTTGGGATAGGAAGAAGTGAGAGGCCAGAAGCAGGGTGTAGGAACCAAAGAAAGCAAGCAGGCATGGGGGAGGGGTGGATCCCATTTTCCTGGTATTCAGAGGGCTGGTCAGCAGCTCATGGGTCTCCAGGCAGTGGCGTACGGATCGGGCCACAGCCTATTCGCAGGGTCCAGGTGGTCAACTGACTTGCAGGACTGCCTGGCCCTCAAACTCACACCTTCCCTCCACCCCACAAAAACGGAACTCCTGAGCTAGTGCCCATTTCCCCAGCCCACCAGGAGGAGGGAGTGGCTGGGGAAAATTCTACCATTTTCCAGATGGAGAAAAGGGAGGCCCAAGGAGGGGAAAAGCCCGGCCGTTGGCAACAGAGTCTGGAGCAGGAGCCATTGCCAGCACCATGGACTAAGCCCCAGGGCAGGGGTGGTGAAGGCGGCGGTCAGGGGGTGGGAGGGGTGGGGTGTGAGGTTGAGCTGAGCCGGCTGGGACTCTAACCATCAGCTCTTTATTTAGCTTTGGGTCTAAAGCAGCTAAACGAATGCAAATGAAATTCCGCAAGTGAAAGGGTTTCTCCGGTGAGACTCCTCCATTGCCAGCCCAGAAGCCAGGTATGCGAGGATCCACCCCAGGGAACATTGGCATAGAGCCCAGGCAGCCACGGGGTGGCGCTGTCTCTCCATCCAAGTGTTTAGGCGGGTTTCAGATGCCAGGGCAAAGAAGTCACCCCCATTCATGCCCCATCCTGCCAGGCC
Organism: Cebus imitator; assembly: GCF_001604975.1. NCBI lineage: Eukaryota > Metazoa > Chordata > Mammalia > Primates > Cebidae > Cebus > Cebus imitator. The sequence goes on along the minus strand of NW_016107897.1, from coordinate 712,162 downwards.
CTTAACAAAGGCGCCTGGGTTAGGGCAGGGAAAACCAGTTTTGACAAAACTACATGTCTCCCTTGGCACGTGGGTGGGAAATGGAGGGTCCAGACTGGCAGGGCTTAAAAAACTCAGAGGAAGGAACAGGCAGTTGATTGGGGCCCCTGGGGGGCGCCCCGTTTCTCAACCACTCTTGGAGTTGAGAAGCTCCAGGTGTTTGAGCCTAGAGACGAGGGAGAACAGTTCTCCCCATTTCATCGGCTAACACACTGAGGCCCGGAGTTAAAGGACCCAAAGATAAGCTTTTGAGCAGCCTAGGAAGCACCCTTCCCCAAAACTTACGTTTTAAAGTGAGCACCTTTTTGGCTGAGCCACAGCGGCGACCCGGAGAAGGGGCCTTTAGAAATGCTAATACCATGCGTGAGTGACAGTGCGAGGACAATGGAGGAGGGCTCTGTGAATGGGGCAGCCGAGGCCTGGGAGCCGGGCTCCCCACGTGGGAGCCGGGTGGGGGAAGGGGCGGGAGGGGAGAAGCCCGTCCCAGCCTGGGGGCTCCCAGCCTGGGCTAATTAATTGGAAGGGGCTGCCGCTCCGGGGGCAGGAAGGGGGAGGGGATTACCTGCGGGTCGGCCGCGGAGGGGCGGGGCTCCGAGGAGGTGGGCGGCCCTGCCGACACCGGGAGGGGGCGCCGGAAGAGCTTTGGACCCGCTGACCTGGAGACCCGGAGAAAAATGGCGGGGAAGTTGAGGGGTCCGGGTAAGCTCAGAATTAAGGAAGGCAACAGCAGGTGTCTTGGAATAGTGTGAAGGGGGCCCGAGAGCCGCTTCTCTCATTCGTTCATTCCGCATCACAAGGTAGTTAGGAGGCTGCTGTCCAGTCACACTGCTAGAAGTCTTGTCAGGCTCCCTGGTTTATTCACGGTGTGCCTCCAGCATCAGTCACTTTGGAATAAGAGCACCTGCCTCACAGGATCCTTGGGACAATTGAAGGAGACAGCGCAGGTAAAGTGCTTAAGAAAGTGCACGATTCTCCTGCCTCAGCCTCCCGAGCAACTGGGATTACAGGTGCCAGCCGCCACGCCAGGCTAATTTTTGTATTTTTAGTAGCGACAGGTTTTCACCATGTTGGCCAGGGTGGTCTCAAACTGCTGACCTCAGATGATCTGCCCGCCTTGGTCTCCCAAAGTGCTGGGATTACAAGTGTGAGCCACTGCACCTAGCCAATGGTGAGCTCTTATTATGAATTTGAGAAATAGTGATTCATGCCGAGTGTGAGCCCTGGGCTTGGCTTGCTCATCTGTGGTTCAGAGGTTGGTGCCCTGCCCTGTGAGGCCAGCTATGCTGAGGGAAAGAAGAAGGGGCTCTTGTCTAAGGAAAAACTGGAGGCCTGATGTGTGAGCCGCAGAGCCTGTGAGCTCTGTGGGCGGGTCCCTGGGATGGTGCTGGCCCTTGGGGTCTGGTGAGGCGGGGCTCCGTTTAGGCATCTTGAAAAGATGCAGCAGCCCTAGGAGTGGTTGTGTAGTGAGGGTCATCCCAGTCAGTTCCCAGGGCCACCGTCAAACTCAAGCTCCTCTGGTAGAGTCAGTCAGAAGGTGAGAGAAGGGGTCTCATCCAACTCTACAACTGTCACCTCCAACTCCAACTGCACCAGGCGACCCATTTGGGGAGTGAGAGAAAAATATCACAATATATGTTTTGTTTATTTTTATCTCATCCTTTGACAATTTTGACATTCAGCGTGTCATTTGTCATATACTTAATCAATTAGTAAAGTAATGCATGTGTAATAATAGCAACACATGTACACTTACTGTGTCCCAGACACCACATGGATTAAGTCACAGTATCCTCACAACCCCTTATGGCCGTAAGTACTATTACCAGCTCCACTTTCCATAGGGGGCATCTAGGGTGGAAAGAGATGGACTCACTTGCCCAAGCATAAAGCCAGCATGCAAACTCCCACAGGCCAGGCCCAGAGTCTGTGTTCTTAAACACTATTATGTATAAACACATTTCTGTGAGTATGTTGAGTAGGTGTGCTCAAAATGCTCTAGTGATAAGAGTTCATGATTGTAAAAGCTTGGTGACTGTTGCCCTGTCACCAAACTCCAGGGCAGCAGCTCCGGAAGGATTCTTAAAGATGCTCATAGTGTGGACGGAAACACTAAAGCACAGAGAAGGACAGGACTTCGTCCTGGATCACACAGCAAGTACATGACAACACTGGGCCACTAATCTGAATGTTCTGCCTCCCGTGATGAAAATTAACAAGTGCTCCGCTGCTCCCACATTCCATCTCCCACCCTCCCCTCCCCCACACTTCCCCAGAATTCTCTTCCTGCTTCTGTCTTCGTCACTCCCAGATGCAAGCAGAGCAACTGCTTTTGGCTTGCAAGGGTGGCTTTCCGGACTTTGGCCAGGATCCTCACAGTAACCCCTTGGCCCAAGCCCAGGACGGCCACTGTACTGTGGGAAATGAGGCTGGGAGGCCAGGCCTTGAACAACTGGCGTGAAGGCTGGCAATGGCCATGGACAGAGGCAGCTGAGGAAGCAGGGGTCTCTAAACCTCCAGGATCTCCATCAGCCAAGTTCAGAGTAGAGAGAGAGATGCATAGAGACATAGATAGATATAGAGCAAAGAGATGTATAAATAGACATATGGTTACTTAGATATAATGGCATTTAGATGCATAGATAAATAGATATGGAGATACAGAGATATGGAAATTTATAAATGCATATATAGTTACATAGTCATAGATATTACAACATAGTTACATGCATATTCTTCAGATTAGAAACATAGAAACATTCTTATGTAGAAGCCTTGTTAGAAAGCGTGGCTATGTAAAGTAACAGCAGGGTTCTCTCCTTTGGGCTGGAAAGATGTGTCACCCAGCACAGAGGGAATCACAGAAGCAGCTCCTCTCTTAGGCTTTGAAGCTGTCTAGTTTTATTTCCACACAATGCTGGGCCCTCCCCCTCCACCACCTGGCGGTCAGCCAGCCTCTCTTGGCCTCTCTTACTCCATCCCTCTGTGAAGCTCTGATGGCTCTCAAGTCCTTCCCTGGATTGAGCTGAGTGCTACCTCTGTGTGGCTGCCACCCATGGGTCACAGCTCTATACCCTGGGGCCACCAGACCCCAGTCTGCCCCCTCTACCCAGTGGCAGCTCTTCAGAGGTATAAAGTCAGAGACCATCTGCCCCAGAGCCTTCTCTTGGCGTTTCTCATCTGGACACCTCAGGGGCCCCATTGGAAGCCTCTCTCTGCCCAAAGGCACAACCAAGGAGAAGCATGGTGTCCCGGGCCAGGCATGTTCCAAGGTCTTGACCAATGCAATTGGCAGAGCTACCCTTGGGGGCCACTCCTTCTCTTTTGAAGCAACATGTAGGGTTAGGGGTCAGTTAGGCTCCTCAGAAACCTCAATGCCGCTGGGCTGGAGGCAAAGGAGAACGAAGTCCAAGGAACTGTTCTCTGTCTCCAGCTTTGTTCCTGCATTTGCTTTGATGTCTCTGGTCCTTTTTCTATGTATCTATCTCTTCCTTTTTCTGTCATTGCTTTTGCTGTGCCTCCTCATCCCACTTTTCTTTTTTCCTTGTCTCTTTCCTCCTCTCTTCCCCCCTGCCACTCCTAAGCCATGGCTTGAGTTTATTCTTGGCCTTTTCGGCTTTAACGTTAGGAACTTGCACAGATCTTCTGGTGAGGAGAGCTGACCAGAAGTTAACATCCCATGGGGCTGTAGCAATTGCAACAAAGAAACACAGAGAAGGACGTGGGGATAGAATAGTCCCACCCTCCCTTCACTGGCCCTCTTACATCTCTCATGGTTGTCTATCCAGTGTCCATTTCCACAGACTCAGCCATCCCCTGGCAGAACGGCTCAGACTGACAGGAGGTCCTTTCCAGAAGTGGACTAAAATCTCTATGGACCTGGCTTCCCTCCCAAACTGTGGTCCTGGGGATCACCCAGGTCACTCCAGCTCCCTCTGCACTTTGGCAGTCCTTCAGAGGTCTCCTGGAAGACTTAAGGTCATTTTCTGCCTGCATTCTCTCAATGTGGGCTCTCAGGAGAGAATGAGAGGCTCCCCACCCCGCCGTAGTTGCACTGCATCCTGGGAGAGATCCCCATCCTAATCCAAACTGGGGAGGGAGTTGGTAGGAGCGGCAGAAATATTCCAGGGAGGGTCAGAAATGAAGTCTCAGCAGGTCATGTTCATGAACCTCAGTCTGAGATAAGATGGGGGAATGGAAACTGGCCCAGCCTGAGGAAATAGGGAAGGTAGGCAGGCAGCTGGGAAGCAGGCCAGGGAAGGAGGCAGGCTGGCCCGTCCCTGTCTGAGACCCAAAGCCCTTGACAGGAGACCTCAGGTGTTCAGGGAACTGGGCAGGCAAGAGCCCGAGAGCAGAGAGGCCTGCCCTGGGAGCACATTCAGGACTAGATGCCCTGTAAGAAGAGAGGCGCAGAGCATTCAGTCAGCACCTTCAGCCCAGCACCCGGGCATAGCAAGAGTTCCTTTGAGCCACTTACTCCCTAGCGAGCAGGCATGAAGTCTTGAGATCCTGCCAGCCTGGGCTCTTCGGCTTGCACCAAACTAGGAAGGGGCCCAGCCGAGCCCGGCCAGACCCTTTCTGCATCTACCCCTCAACTTCCATCAGAGCTGGCACCCTTGCAACTCCCAGCAGATTCCACCCAGGCACTGGCCTCAGGTGCTTCCAAACTCCTTGGGGTGGCACAGGTCTCTCTATGCTTCAAGCTCTCAAGGGGAGATTTCTTCTCTCCCTGGAATGATTCCCAGAAGCCAACCAGGATCCTTCATGCTGCAGGTGTTGCTCTGGCCCTACCCTCAGGGCATTTTGCTGTTTGTTACACATTTAGTGGGCACCTTACTTCTCCATGCCAGGCCCTGTACTAAGCTTTTTGCATAAATATCACAGATGAAAGGGTTAACACCATGTGCCCCACCAGAAGTCCTGCCCCCCTTCTGGCATCCCCCTGTACCTCGCAGGCAGCAGGAGTCATATTTCCTAAGGTGGCACTTGGCAGAAAGTGGCCTGCTTTGCCCAGCTGGCCACATGTCCCTTTGCTTTCCCTTCCCTCTCTGTTCCTCAAGCAAGTGTCAGGAAATAGGATCCAAGGAGAAAGCAGGCACCTGTTCCTGAAGTTCCTGACAGGCCCTCTCTTCCCTGCCCCAGCCTCCGGGCCTCCTGGTGTCCCTAGGGCCTGATGGGAAAGAAAGGCCTTGAAGGCACTGGCCACCTCCTCCTAGTGTCTTTATTTGGCCTGCCGCATTTGGTCAACCCTGTCCAAGACAGGAGATGCCGTAGAATGTAGCAGTTAATAGCACAGACTCCAGAACGAGATGGCCCAGGCTGGGCCACACAATAGATTTGCAAGCCTCAGTTTGCCCCATCTATAAAATGGGCATCATAATTGTATCTACCTCATTGAGTTGTTTTGAGGGTTGAGTTAATATATGTAAAATATTCAGAATAGCATCTGAGGTATAGTAAATAAACAATCAATTGTTAAATAAATTCAGCCCTTGTCCCCTAGGATCTCCCCAACTCCTACCCTCCGAGTTGCCCTAGTTTTTGCTCTACCTCTTTGATCTCCCTGGACAGGTATAGGAATTCTGCTCTTGCTTCTTGCCCTGGCCTCTTCTACCACTGTCCCTTAGTTCCCTGCAGCTAGACCCTAGCCCAGGTGCTCAGCCACCCTCCCTCTGGAGATGCTGAAGGCCCTGCATGGGAATGGATCTTCCTTTACCTGCAGCTCAGTGGGGGCCTCCCCCTTCCCAGAGTGGGGCAGCTGCTCTGCCTCTTTAAGGCCCTAACTAGGTCATCTCCCAGCTGAACACCCCCTCACATTCCCCTTACACTAAACAATCTGATCTGATCGCTGGTGATGAGGTCAATTTCACATGGCTTTGTTCCTGCAGTGAGCTTGTCACGACCAATCATTTCCGAGCGAGGAGCCCATAATCCCGTGCTGGCTCTCTCACCCCCAGAGGCCATGGCCCCTTTCTTGCTCACCAATGTGAGGTCCCCAAGGGCCGGCTCAGCACGAGTTTCCTCAGGCCTCTCTGTGCCCTCCAGCTCTTCCTGGCTTGAGTGGGAGAGGGTCTGGGCTGGGGTCAATGATGGGGCCACCAAGAGGGGGCATAGTGGGTGCCAGGTAATCTGGGGAGAAGCCAGTCTCCAGGGATGGAGGTGGGTGGTTGAGGCAAGAGAACAGTGGTGGTGTCCATTCCTGGGCCCTTGACCCACACAGCTTGGGGAATAAGTCCTCCCTCTGGGGTGACCCAGGATAGAACCTCTGTCCTGCGGACAGAGAGTAAGGGTCAGGGGCTTGTAAGAGGGGCTTCTGAACTATACACCACCTCCCACCACCAATCCCCCTTGCCTGGCCCCTGCATAGAATAGCGGAAGCTAGTAGGGGGCACATGGGCTCACATGCCAGGTACCTGCGGGCTGTAATGTGGTCACGATGAGAAGTCAAGACACACTTCTGGGAATGAAGACAAGGATTTCATTTCTGGTGCCACTGTTAAGTAGCTGTGTGCTCTTGGCCAAGTCCGTTTCCCTGAGCCGAGATTTCCCAGATGTACCGTAAGAGTGCTGTGCTGAGAGTAAGCCAGTGCTTCGTTTTGGTTTGAAGTATTCTTGAGGCTTTGTGGCAGGAGAGCTGAGATGTGGAGGGGAAAGGCATGGGATGGATATTTTGCTTCCTCTCTGTTTCCCCAGAGGGACTTGGGCCTCACAGAGTGGGTGTCAGTTATGTTTGGTTTTGGTGGGAATAAAAAAAATCATGCCAGAGGAAATGAGCTTTTCTTCCTGCTTCTGCATCCTTTTTGCATGACAGGACTCATCCCATCTGCCTGAGCCCCGAGGAATGGACAGCGAGAGCAAGGGAGAGCGTGCACCTGACTGGGCCCTGCCTAGGGGAAGTGGCTTCTGAGTGGGGAACTGGGTGAGAAAGGGAGCACCAGGGCAGCGGGGGCAGCTTGCTGGGCATCTGGGCCCCAGGTGAATCCTGCAGCCAAGAAGAAGGAGGGAAGGGAGTGTGCCAGACTGTAGACAGGGAGCTTTTGCTATCTCATCTCGTCTCATTTAGCCCTCACATTGCCATAGTGACAGTGGGCTGTCCCTGCATTTTACCGATGAAGACATGAAAGCTGAGAGTGGCTGGTCTCAGGAGTGAGGGAGGAAAATCAGGTGGGCTGAGCAGGGCTCCGGACTGGGTTTAGAACATAGTAGTGGCAAGAAACTCCTCTTCAGAGAGCTGATGCCGAGGAAAGCAGGGCCCAAAGGCCTGACCTAGCCCAGGCCCCAGTCACAGCATCATGGAAGGCACATAAGCTTTAGAATCACACAGATCTGGCTCTTAGTTCTAGTCTGCCACTTTGCTGTGTGACTTTGGGCAAGCCACTTGCCTCTCTGAGTCCAAATTTCCTTCTTAGTTCAGAGGAGGTAAATGAGTTTGACTTTACCGAGCAGTCGGGAGGATTTAGTGAGACGACGGATGCACATATAATAGATACCAAGGAAATGTTCTTTGTTCTTTCTTTTTTTTTTTTTTTTTTTGAGACTGGGTCTCACCCTGTCACCCAGACTGGAGTGCAGTGGTGCCATCTCAGCTCACTGTAACCTCTGCTGCTCAGGCGATCCACCCACTTAAGCCTCCCAAGTAGCTGGGACTACAGGCATACACCACCACACCCTGTAATTTTGGTATTTTTGGTAGAGATGGGATTTCACCAAGTTGTCCAGGCTGGTCTGAACTCCTGACCTCAAGTGATCCACTCACCTCGGCCTCCCAAAGTGCTGGGATTACAGGTGTAATCATCTGGGATTGCTTTCCTCTTACACACTCTGTTCCAATTACACTCATCTCTTCTGTGCCCTGAACCTACAAGCTGGTCCCTGCCTCAGGGCCTTCGCCTTGCTGCTCCCTCTATCGGAAGACACTTGCTGCACTTCTCATGGCCAGGTCCTTCATGTCATACAGATTTGAGCTCAGATGTCAATTCCTTACTGGATCCTTCCTTTCTAAAAGTTTCTTGGTTCCAAGTCTTCTTCATCTGAGAATTCTTGCTGTTGTCTCATCTGCATCTATGCTGTAGTCATTTAACCTTACTCCCTTGACCCCTGTCCTCATAAAAGGTCCCTTTAAGAACTCATTACTTGGCTGGGTGCGGTGGCTCAAGCCTGTAATCCCAGCACTTTTGGAGTCCGAGAGGGACAGATCACGAGGTCAGGAGTTTGAGACCAACCTGGCCAACATGGTGAAACCCCGTCTCTACCAAAAATACAAAAAATTAGCCAGATGTGGTGGTGGGCGCCTGTAATCCCAGCTACTTGGGAGGCTGAGGAGAGTTGCTTGAACCTTGGAGGCAGAGGTTGCAGTGAGCTGAGATTGCGCCATTGCCCTCCAACCTGGGTGACAAAGCGAGACTCTGTCTCAAAAAAAGAAAAGAAAAAAAAAAGAACCCATTAGTCAATTTCCAGGCACTCAACACTTAGGAATCTACTTGGGTTCTACTGAATACGGCCCCTAGATAAGATAGTGGGCTCCCTAGGGAACCTGGTAGGGAAAGGAAATGGTGGTTTATTTGGGTGCTAACAGAATGCCAAGCACTTGCACACATGTGCTGTCACCTAGTGTTCACATGCTATCATTTATTTGAGACAGCCAGGTAAGGTAGGGATTCCTATCTCATTGTACAATGAAGAAACTGAGAGTCAGAACAGGTGACTTGGCCAAGATCATATAGCTGGTTGCATGGTGGTCTTCTCATTCCAGAGCCAGTTTTCTGTTTCTGTCCACCACATTAGAACAGACCCCTTGCCACTTACACAGCAGAAGTATTTCCAGGGATCCCACAATAACCTTGTTTGAGTGCTTGCTGAATACCCTTAAAGTCATGTCTTAGCTTTAAGATGCTCCACCCTCCTTCAACCCCTCGCTTCCATTTCTTCCACTGAAAGTATCCCCCACCTGCGCTAACCAGTTTCTGCTTGGCCTTGGGGTAAGAGATTCTACCTGCCTGACTGTCCCCCGTACTGACCACCCTGATGCTACTGGCCAAAATGCCTCAGGGCATCTCCTCTGAGCTAGGCTCCAGGCTAGCCGTAGGGGACCACAGAGAGCATAGACACAAGGCACACCCTGATACCAGGAGAGGGTGAACCACTAAGCCCCTGGGAGGGCAGGTCTTGGAGACGGTTGCCTTTGCAGAGTGGGTCAGTGTTTGGACTGGGACCTGTATGATGAGTGGGGACTTATTACATGGAGATAGAGCAGAGGCTGAGGGGCCGGCACAGGCAAAGGCCTGGAGGTGGAAGAACAGAGCAAACAACTGAGTATGGCAGGAGCTCAGAGTACGTGAAGAGAACAGCTAGAGCTGAGGAATGAGAGGGCAATTAGGGCCAGGCCTCCCCTCTTCTCCCCAGCCACCTCGGGCTGCTGCCAGCCAGCCATCCTGCCCAGTTTCCCATGGACAAAGTGGGCGGGCAGGCCTGCTGGGCCACTGCGTGCCGAGTCATGACAGCCAGACTCATAAGAGCCAGGACCCAGGGGCTGCCGGCTCTAAGGCTTTGGGGGATTTGGACCTGCACATTTTGACAGACAAAAGACCCTACTGCGGTGGGAAGGGCCAGCACCTGAGGATCAGCTTGAGTCTTGGCACTTGGGCCAGGAAGAAGTGGAGGCACGAGCCTTGTCGAAAGCAGGCAGCTCTCATCCTTAGCAAGAGATCACTCCCACTGTTCAAGCCATCGCAGCCCAGTGAATGAGAAAGCAGCGTCTACACTTGTGGAGAAGCGAGTGGCATAGAAGGAAGGTGGGTCCAGGAAGGGCAGGCCAGATGAACCAGGAGCCAAACTCCTTAGTGACCATCGTCTCTGCCCATGGTGGACCAGAGAGCGGAAAGGGACCCTAGGATTCACAATGTCTTGAGTACCTACCATAGACCAGGCTGGGAGCTTTACAGACACAATCTCACATAATTCTCATGACAGCACTGTAGTCTAGCTGTTGTTCTCCCCATTGCACAGAAGGGAAAACCAAGGTACAGAATGAGCAAAAGTCCTGCCTGAGGCCAGTCAGCAAGTCCGTGGGGCAGTAAGGCTCCAGTTCAGGCCTGGGGCTCCCAGGTTAGTGCTCTGCTTCCCGAAGCCCCTGGCATGGGAGTCCTCAAATCTCCCAACATCCTTCAAGATGCCAGCTTGTCTAGCTCTGTATCTGTATGGAGAGGGGCAGAAGTTTGCCCAAGAACATACAGCTGGCTGAGAAGAAGAGGCCCTGAGGTCCCCCACCCAGCCTGTGGCAGCTGAAGGGAGATGGTGAGTCGTGGAGCAGGGAGGGAGGGTGGGCTTGCTCACCTGAAGCATTTCAATTATATCCTCTTGAAGTAGAATGTATGGCTATAAAGAAAGACTTGCTCACACATGCTTTTGGCAGCCTCCATGCAAGAAGATAGCAGAAAGCTCAGAAGATCTAATTGCTTATGTAATCTCCGTTGAATTTGGTCTATTGGGAAATATCTCCTGGAAGTGTTTATCACATCCCATGTTATAAATAGCCAAGCTCAACTCTCCTCCATGCCTCCCTGAGGCTGCCTGGGAGCTGGGCTGGGAGATGTCAGCAGGGAGGAGCCAGGCCCTCTGGGGAGGAAGGGGCACCTGCCCTGGCAGGGCGGCTCCTGGAGGTAAGCAGGGAGGGCACTGGCCTTCAGCTTGCACAGAAACAGAGCAGGCTACCGTTTTGCTCAACCCCTGCCTCATCCCAAGGAAGGGGTCTTGGCATTTCCATGTCCCCCTGGCATCTCTTCATTTAAAAGCAGTGGCCCTTTTCTTGCCTATGGACATCTAGCTTAAAGAAGATAATGTGACAAGGGGAAGCTGGAAAATGAGAAAATATGCTTGGAAATTACGCCAATATTATCATCCCCATTTTGCTGATGGGGAGACCGAGGCTCAGGAAGGCAGCAGGCGCCAGTATGTGGTGGTGCTAGAACCAGGTCTGTCTAACCCACATCTTGGCTTTCTGCAGCATGACCTAGGGCCACCCCACTGGTGATGCAGGGTTCTGCTGTTCATTCTCCCCCGGGAGGAAAGTAAAGTGGTAACATGGCAGGATGTGGCCTTTTCACACACACACCACCCTCCCTCACTTCTGCAGTCTCAGTGATCTCTGGCCACACCAGGCCCGATCTGCTCAATTGCCACAGCCCAGGGAGCCCTGTCTCTTCCCTTTGCTCAGCCCCCTCCTCCGCCACTCTTGAGGTCCCTGCTCCAGGCCTGCCTCTTCCTGGAAGCCTTGCCTGAAATTTATGGCCATCAGTTGCCTGGCCTGCCTTGGTTGTGGTCCAGGCCCTTCGCCTGCCTGTGGAGCTCCCTCATTACCTCTTTCAGTTTCCTGTGGCTTCTGTAACAAATGGCCACAAACTCAGTGGCTGAAGACAACAAAAATGTATTCTCTCACAGATCTGGGGGCTAGACATCTAAAGTCAGTATTGCTGGGCCAAAATCAAGGTGTTGATGGGACCATGCTCCTTCCAGAGGCTCTAGGGCAGAATCTGGTCCTTGTCTTTTCCAGCTTCTGGTGGCTGCGGGCATTCCTTGGCTTCTGGTCACTTCGGTCTCTGCCTCTGTGATCACATGGCCTTTTCTTTTTCTATATCAAGTCTCCTTCTGCTTTCCTCTTATAAGGATACCTCTCTCTTACGTGATTGCATTTGGAAATCCTTAACTTGTTCACATCTGCCAAGATCCTTTTTCCAAATCAGGTAACATTTACAGGTTCCAGGGATTAGGAGCTAATCTCTTTGGGGAATATTATTCAGCCTACTATATTGCCTTTAGGGCCTCTCTAGTCTTCCTTTTTGTGAAGACTAGAAGCTTCCAGAGGGCAGAGGCAGTAGCTGATGTCTCTGAATGTTCTCTGCATTATCCCATATGTCACTTGGAGCCTCCACCAATCTTCAGGAAATGTTGGCTGACTGAGTAACTGGCATCTTACCCCTTCTCCCATGGGTCACCCATCAACTTTTAGATATACTTGGTATTTCCTTCAGGCTCCTGGGGCCACAGAGCAGCATACGGGAGGCTGATTTCTGACCTCCAGACATCAAGGTCTCTGGATGAATTTGCAGACAAGTGCCTCATTGCGCATGTGTGGACATGACTGTTCACTGATCGAATTTGGAGCCTGGGTCCAACTGTGGGCAGGAGGAGCACATCGCATTGGCTTTCAGAGTCTGTTTTCAAAACCATTCCCATTCCTGACAGACTAGAACAAGGGGCTGAAGCTTACAAAGTAAATGTGACAGGGAGAAATGTTAGGTCTTGCTCTTGAATGCAGTCTTCAAATATAGGCTGGCAAGAGGGAACCAGATGGGAGGACAAGGTGCAGAGCCGAGGAGGTGCCTGTCATATGCATGGTCTGACCAAATACATCCGTGGAACATTCAGCTGCATCTGTAGGCAGTATAGAAGTGAAGTTTCCAGAACAAGGAGGTGACAGACTGCCCTGGAATATGGTGTCAGCTCTGTGTGCCACATATTAAGGGTACCACAGTCACACTGAAGCATGACCAGGGAGGCAAAAACACGCCATGGAGCAAGCGGGAGCCCTGGTCCCATGAGGAACGATTGAAGGAAGTGGGGTTGCTTGGCTTGGAGAAGATTCAGATGTCATGGCTATCGTGATGCTTCAGACCTCTAAGGGGGTGTTGGAGGGCACAGGGAGAAGACAGAGACTAG